>NW_017805282.1:823332-859111 GCF_001891065.2 Hippocampus comes | reverse complement strand
AATGTATTTATTTTTAGATCATTTGGACTTTTTGTCATTTTAAATGTAGCTCGCATGCTAAAAAAAAGTGTACAGTCATACCTCGGTTTTCACCCATGCAACCATCCGTTCGTAAAAATCTGTCTGTCTGTCCGCCTGTCTCTCCTTCAGTCTGTCCATTCGTCGTGCAGCTTCAGCAGATCAATCAGTCCATTAAAACCGTATCCGTGTGTCCGTCCGTCCAGTTGCCTGTCTGTCCATGTACTGGATCTGTCCGTTGTAGCTCTCCCTTCTTCAGGCTCTTGACAGTAGCCGGTGGCCATTGGAAGTGACCCTGTCAGCGCACTGAGGTGGATCCAGGGCCTGTGATTGGAGGGAGGATCCCCGTTTGGAGGCCGTCTTCCGGTTGCGGTGGGGGGTGGGCTTTTAGGCTGGGTCCTGGTTCCTGTATGGCGGGTGCGAGATGAATGGCCTATTTTGTCATTTTTTTCATACATTGGGCGCACCGCATTATAAGACGCAATGTACAATGCATCCACTAGATGGAGCGACGCTCAAGGAAACGGCAACAGAACGATCAGATGTCAGTAAAACGTATTTAATAAAGCAGCGACACAGTTCACTTAACCAACAGCAAGTTCTAACATTGACTCGTTAACGTTTTGAACTCTCTTGCCGCTGCTCTATTTCCGTGTTCAACTGCGTAACCGATCGCCTTGAGTTTGAACTCTGCGTTGTCAGCATGTCTCGAGCAAGGAGCCATTTTGGGGGTCGAAATATTACCGTAATGACCATACACAAGACGCACCGGATTTTAAGGCGCGCTGTGAGCTTTGAAGAAAATGGAAGGTTTTTAGGTGCGCCTTTTAGTGCGGAAAATATGGTACATACATACATACATACATACATACATACATACATATATATATATCGTATGTGTATGTGTGGTGAGGCATGCTACAGGTATATGACTGGCTGCCCTGTATGTCAATCAAGTGACAAATTTCACAACAGACGATCGGGTGATTGTTTTGTTTTTGTTTTTAACTGACTCCATGCCGTTGACTGGCAGTTTTATTGATAGCCTAAAATTTGGGGGCTGGCAGTGTTTGGGTTAATGCCATATGAGAGCTACCGACACTTCCTTAGCTCACGACCTAATTACTGGGCACCCCTGCCACAAGATTGGACAGAGTGACGGACAGAGACGGGCATGAGTCTGATTAAGTTTTTACTGACAGACGGATCTGACTTGATGGGTGGACGGACAAACATGTCTGATAAGATCTTGTGGATGGACGGACGAACAGACGGGCAGATCTGATAAAACCTTACGGGCGGATGGGCAGACAGATGTGGTAAGATTTTTTTTTTTTCCAGGTGGCCAGGTGGAGGGACGGACGGACAGAAAGACAGATCGGTAGAAGGACAGACAGATCTGATAAGATTTTATGAAGGTACGGACGAATGTAAAGAAAAGACAAGACGGACAGATGGATCGATTAATCGTTCAACTCGATTAATCGTTCAACTGTCCCGAGGATTGTGGGTAATGCGGTTTTTCTACCCGGGAGCAAATGCGGTCTACTCACGTTGTCTCTCAGCTTGTGGTTTGTCCACCGTCCTTTCCACATCCTTCGACATTGTCTTCCGTCTGCTCAGCTGCCCTCGCCTGGCGTCTTAGCTCCTCCACCCCTTTTCCATCCTTCCTTCTTTCCTCAACCTTCCTTCCTTTCTTTCTTCCTTCCCGGCACGTTACTTATAGTGCGCCATTGTCAAGATCCTGAGCAGGTGTGTACGACTGTTGTGTCACGCTGCGCTCATCCTCATTCTTGTTTTTCTTTTTGTTCAGCCGGATGATGGCAAAGACCCGACCATGACCCTCCATTTGCCAAAGGCCTACCAGCACAGCACTGCCAAGGACGCACACCCATTAGTGTGTGTGTGTGTGTGTGTGTGTGTGTGTGTGTGTGTGTGTGTGTGTGTGTGTGTGTGTGCTGCCAATGTAGTCTGCGTGCACACTCAGGTGCGTGAATTGTCAGTTGAAATTCGTTTTCAACGAATAAAAGCAAACGTGATAAAAAATTTCACATTTGCATGCTCCGCTGCAGCTCCATTCGGTTTCTCTTCAGCCAATTTTGGTCGCGTTTGGTCTCCTTTTACCCAATTTAATCATCATTAGTCCCATTTGGTTTCGCTTCAGCCTCCTTCGCTTCTCTTAAGCACGCCCATTTGTCCCCTTTGGTTTTATTTGCGTGTTCATTGGTTTCCTTCAGCTCCCATAAGCATCATTTGATCTTCTTTTGTGTCCCGTGGACCATGTTGGCCCTCTTTGGTCCCTTTTAGGATTTCTCCTTCGGGGTCTTTGGCCTCCGTTGGCTTTCTTTTGTCCTCGTTGGGGTCCATTTGGTCCATTTTTGTCTTTTTTGGGTCATCTATGTCCATCTTCTGCCTCTTCTGGTTCGTTTCAGTTTCCTTTCGACCCCTTTTGGCCTCCTTCGTTTTCCTTTGGCACACCCATCTGGGCCCTTTGGTCTCCCTCAGCACCCTTCTTCAGTTTCCCTTGGTCATCTTCGTCCACTTTTAGTATCCTTCAGATGCATTTAGGTTTCCTTTGGCCCCTTTCCATCTGCCATTGGCCCCTCTTTGATCCCATTTGTTGCACAAAGTCTTCCCAGGGACGCGTAAGATATTGTGAGTGCTTATCTCCACTTTTGCTTCGGTTCCTGCGGGCGTTCCAATACTTTTGTCCCTGTGGCGTACCGGCGTTCGAATCATTAAAAAAAAATAAAAATAAAAAAAAAATAAAGGAAAATGCCACTCTTGGCTATCATCTTCATTTCCCTCTAAGTGATGTTGGCTGGCAGCGTTAATCAGTGCGTTTACAACAGGAAGGCGGTTGGGCGCGAGCGGGCGAGGATTGTCGAGATTCCGAGCGACATAGCGGGCGCATACTCAACAGTCATTTGTGAGGCTCGATAAGACGAGAGGATGCCTGGCATGCCTCTCGCCATGTTTGCTTGCGCTCAGCCCGCTTGGCATACGAGGCGGGTGCGACGACAGGAAATGCTCATTAACGGATCTAATTAAACACACACACACACACGCACACGCACACACCCTGAATAGCATTGACATTTTATTGACTCATGCTTACTTCCCTGTAAGCGTTAATTGTACTCAACTATGTTGCTGCATTATAAGCTGCACTGTGTGTGTGTGTGTGTGTGTGTGTGTGTGTGTGTGTGTGTGTGTGTGTGTGTGTGTGTGTGTGTGTGTGTGGCGGCCACGCAGGCGAGGAGACAGCTGGAGCTGTCAACAGCCGCAACAGAAGCAACAGCAGCACCCAAACGGGGATAAAGAGGAACTGAAGGAGGCCTAAAGTGTCCTATAGGGAGACAAAAGGGGGACAAGATGGACCAAAGGGAAGATAGAAAGACTAAAGGGGGGGGGGGCGTTACCAGAGGGACCAAGTCGGCCAAAAGGGTGCCATAGTAGACCAAAAGGAGGACTGATGGGGAGGACCAAAGACAGCTGAAGGGGACAAACAAGGAAAAAAGCAAGACAAGCGGGGCCAACGGGAACAGGAGGAGGCCAAAGGAAAACCGAATAAGGAAGACTGGTGGCATGGAAGGAGGCTGAAGAGGACTGAGGAAGTCATGGACTTTACTCTGGAGTCAGCCAATCCTCCACAAAGCGTCTCCAGTTGGTCCAGAATGCTGCTGCTCACTTCTTGACTGATACTCGTAAGAGGGAGCACATCAGTCCTACTTTGGCATCTCTTCACTGGCTCCCGAAACATTTTAGAGGTTTTTTTAACATCTTTTTGTTTTCAAATCCCATCTCACCTTACCTCTCTGAGCTCCTTCCCCCCCGACGCCCCTGCCACCGTGCCTATTATTAGAGGCACGAAGAACTAAGCAAAGGCTCAGAGGGGATCAAGCCTTTTCCATATCTAAAGGTGACCAAAGGGGACAAAGCAGAAAGTAGCAACCAAAGGGGACAGAAGGATGCAAAAGGAGACCAAAACCGAGATGATTGGATGGACCAAAAGAGTCCAAAGGGGGGCAAATAGGACTGACAACGGTAAAAGACTACCAAATGAATTGATGAGGGTTTGACAATCATTATAACGATTCTGTTTTTCGATATGATCATCAATTTATTTGGTCACCTTCAGCCATCTTTGGTCCCACCCAATAATCTCCCCTTTGTCCTCCCTTGGTCACCTTCAACACTTCTCTGGTTTCACTTGTTGCCCTTGGCCTCCTTCAGTTCAGTTCTCTTCAGCCTTTTTTACATACCAATCAGTCCCCGTTTGGTCTTCTTTGGCAATCTTTCACCCCCTTAGTCCTCTTTGCCCCCCCTTTGGTCTTCTGCGGTCGGTCCATCTAATTCCGTTTTGGTCTCCTTTTGTTCACTTTGGTTCCTACTTTCTCCTTTTGTCCCCTTTGGTCACCTTTAGTTATCGTTGCCGCCCTCCCCCTCCACCCAACCAATCCATCCCCCAATCCTTCCCCCCTTTGGAAAAGAGAATCATTACTTTAACTGTCAAACCCTCAACGAGCTGCAGTTAGAATCCGCCACTTAACTTTGTCGAATGAAATGATCCTTGGTATGGTTTCCGCCTATATTTGAATTCTCATTTGCCAATTGCGGCATTCCAACATTGGCTTTTCCCCCGTGTGTCTGACCCAAAACGTGATTGCCGCCACCAAGCAGACCCTGAATCTTTTCTGTTGAAAATGTTGTTCTTTGAAAGCGGTGAATAAGAAAATTGCAAAATGGTGATTTGCGAGCGCCTTTGAGCGCGCTGCCCTTGTGTGCGATAATACGCTTGAGCCGAGGCCAAAATCAATGTGAAGAGTGACCCAAAAAAAAAAAAAGTCCTCATTTGACTCTGACCTTCCTTTTCTGACAGTGCCAAGTGAAAAGTTGACTCTTTGTGAGCTTCGCAAGTGTCTGTATTATCGAGCCTCTGAGCCATTTTTGTTTTAATTAAATCACGGCACGCTCGCTTTTAACATGCTTCGAAAAAAAACCTCCCAGCGAACCTTTTGTGTTCCCTTTTTCATGTCTGTTTTTGTTCTGGTTCGTGCTCTTTGCGTCTTCTTTTTCTGAATTTTTATCTTTGCCCTGCAGATCGAATAGACTACACAGCTTTGATAAAATAAAATAAAAGTGGGAGCAACTTTAGGTTTGTGTTTCAAAAATAGGAACCCAAGAGACACCAAAGGAGACCGTAGTCGGACGAAGGGTCCCCAAGGAGCACATTTGAGGATGAAGGGGACCAAAAGAGACCATTTGAGGATGTCGGGTCCAACAATGATCAAGGGGGAACCAACTAAAACTGTCAGGGTCCGGAAGAGCGGGACAGACGTGGACTCTCAAAATGTAGACTCAGAAAAATTGTACGCAACAAATACTTATGACAGAAAAAGTGGCGCAAAGCCGACAAAATACGAATAAAGACGCTGAGCCACACACCAGGATAAAACGGGAGAAACAAAAGGCGCTTGCAAAAAGGCAACGTCAACGAAAATAGCTTGTCACAAAAGGACAAGAAAACCAAGTCACGAGGAATACAAACCGAGAAGAACTATCCAAACCAAAAATGACTACAACTAGGAACCGGAGAGCAAAAAAAAACAAGGAACAAGAAAAACAGAGCAAGAATAGGAATGTGTAGAAAACTGCACGTGAACGGAAACACCCACCACTCAGCTGGACCTCAAAACATCCATCCATCCATTTTCTGATCCGCATTATCCTCACAAGGGTCGCAGGGCATGCTGGAGCCTATCCCAGCTGTCTTCGGGCAGTAAGGCGGGGGACACCCTGAACCGGTTGCCAGCCAATCGCAGGGCACACATAGACAAACAACCATCCGCGCTCACACTCACATCTAAAGGGACAATTTAGAGTGTTCCATGAACCTGCCACGCTTGTTTTTGGAATGTGGGAGGAAAAACCGGAGTACCCGGAGAAAACCCACAAAAGCACGGGGGAGAACATGCAAACTACACACAGGAAGACCGACGCCGGAATTGAGCCCTGCACCTCTGCACTGTGAGGCCGACGCGCTCACCAGTCAAGTACAGTCAAACCTCGGTTTTTGAACAAAAATTTTGAGTTTTTTTTTTTTTTTATGCCTTGGATCACGACCGAAAATCGGTTCTCGACCAAACTGAGCGCACTTGAATGCGCCACTTGACTCCTCTCGCCTTCCTTACACGAGCAAGTGACGCTTCCTCGTGTAGCGTTCTATTGTGAGCAGACGTGTTCAATAAAGATTTTTTTTTTTTTTAAGATTTTTTTAAAGGTTTCGGTTTTCGAACAAATCGGTTTTCGAACAGCCTTCTGGAATGGCTTATGGTCGAAAACCGAGGTATGACTGTACAACTTTATTGTCAAATGTGCTGAGATGAAATTTCCTCCCTCTTAAACAAACAACAGACAAAAGAGGAGCCGCTGCGGGCGCCCGCGCCGACCACCAGGCCGGCCGACCTCAAAACAAAAACAGACAAATCATGAAGAAAAAGTTGACTAAAGGAAATCAATGGACACCTAAAGGAGCCAAAGTGGACCAAAAGAGATCATATAAGGCAAAAGGGGGTCAAGGGGCAACGAAAGGGTGTTCTACAGAAAAAGAGACGGAATGAACCACCGTCGCTGTTGGGTGGGGGCCAAATTCAGTCGTGAAGAAATTAAGACGCTGTTGACAGCGCATTGTCGTTGTGAAGGCAGAATGTGTGGACGGCTGTCCTAATTAGCCAACGCTGATTTTTGGATTAATGATCATTGCGTCTGGGGGGCGGGCTGCGCCGGCACCAGTTGAATGGATGCCAAGGAAAGAAAAAAAAAAAAAAAAAAAAAAAAGCAAAAGAGGCTGCCGGCGCATTCTCGTTGTCCCGGTGCTCGCCTCGGGTACGACGCCACACTTGTTGCGGGAAATGCGCTCAGTCGCCGGGGAGTCAAAGCGGGTGAAAAGAGGTTTGATGAACATTCCGGCCTGTGCGGATGTTGCGGTCACCTTGAAGCACCTTGAAGGAGCTCCTTCATTAGAGGAGGCTCATTAGCCTCGCCTGCGCGTGCCTTAATTAACGGGAATCATGTTGGGACTTTTTCCCTCTCCTACCGTTTCTGATTTACTCTTAAAACAACACAATCGCCATATTTGTTTTTGTAAATCGTACAAATAATGCTTGTTTGTCTATTTATGTCCCCTGATTGCATTCCAACTAGTCGATTGTTTGTCGATATGTGCCCTGACACTGACTAGTACCCGGTGCATGAGAAATATCTTTCAAGTCAACTTTATTGTCAAATGTGCTACGTGTGCAACATACAGCACAGATGAAATGACATTCCTCAGGAGAATGAAGTCTATATTATGCTCATATTTAGTCATGCTGTATAACTTTCCCATGCTTGCAGCGTAGCTTGGCGTCCTTGTAACAATCATCACTTAAAATCAAAATACTGCCGGAGAGACACAAACATTGGAATGCGCCAAGCTGAGAATCGGTTTAGGAGAAACGAAAGTTATGATGTCACACTTTGTGCCTCGGTACCGCCCTGCATCGCACTTGTGACCCGCAGCCATTGTCTGTAATTCACTGATGCCCAGAATATTCTGTTATTAAAAGCTTTGAAGAAACTGTTCATCGATTGCAGCCTTTGTTTGAAGAACCGACATTCTCCTCGTCCGAAATTCAACGAACACACGGGGGAAAGGAGGCCGCTTTCCACCAACAAGAGAGCGGAGCCGCTGCGGGTGCCCGCGCCGCCATCAAAAGAACAGATGACATGAAATGACAAAATAGTACAACACAACACATAATACACAGACAGTCATCCAATCTTAACCATTTTTTCTGCATTCACTTTGTTGTTTGAAGCAGTTATAGATGAAAGAGGAGCGAATCAAAGTGTCCTTTCACATCTCCCTCTGAAAGAAAAGGACTTATTTTTTCAATACAGTTAAGTTCATAAATATACTCTAGATGAGGTAACAAAAAGCGCTTTTCGATATCAAACCTATTATTAGTCACCGCCACACTTCTGAATGGTATGCTGGCAACTAGTCCACGTTTGTCACTATGTGCCCTCACATTGACGGGCGACCATTCCAGGGTGTATCATGTCTTTCGCCCCAAAGTCAGCTGCGTCAGACTCCAGTTCAGCCACCACCTTAATGACGACAAGCGCCAGGAAATTGGACAGACCGATGGATGCTTGGCCAGCGAGCCTCTTTTTTGTTTGTTTTTTTTGTTTGTTTTGTTTCCCCCAACCAGGATGTCTCCTTCAGCTCCTGCGAGCTCTTCTTGTCAAGGCGGCGCTTAGATGAAAGGACTCGCCAAGGACCTCGCCGCCACTGGATAAATTGGCTCATTAAGAGTGACATGTCGCTTGTATTCAGCGTCCGCGACACAGGTGCAGCGCTAGTCAAACCGCTCGCCTTAGCCTCCCCCAGCCCCCCTAAAAAAAAAAAAAAAAAAACTAATTAAAAAAAAAATCGCAAGCAGGCGTCAACTCGGAGCAGGGCCTGCCTGATCGATACGCCATTTTGTTTTGTGGCGATTGGCACGTGAACACAAACCCGGCGCAGCGACCGATCGATGATAAAAATGCATGAAGGAGCACAATGCACCACGAAGTATCCATCCCAAGGCCAAAGACATGGATGAATGAACGAGGGGGGGACAATGAAAATACTGGAAATAAAGGTGCGCGTGTCGCGCTCGCTCTCTCTCGTTACCCTGACACCACCAAAACTGCAGCAGCAGCAGCAAGACATGAATACGACAAGACACACAGATTGTGTTTGATATGCGAGCGGAATAAAAGGAGGGCCCGGTGTGAAGGGGGTAAGGCAAATGGGGGCGCTTAGAGTGGGGGGGGGTACGTTGAGGGATGTTGCTTTGGAGAGTCGGGCGACCAGTCTCCAAGCAACTCACAATAGAAGGTCAGCCAGAGGCAGAAAAGGAAGGAGACTCAGACGACAATACTGAAATGACAAGATCGTCCTTTCTTCCGAGCACAGGTGGAAGCGCCGCTATTCGGCACTGCCGTCTGCAGCCAGGTCAGCTTTGCAAATGATCATCTGTTTTCAGTCGCCTCACCCGGATAAATAAAGGTTAAATGAAGAAACTGGGGCATCGTAGGACCACAGGCGCAAGTTCCTGAGCATTTACATGCTCAAGACTCCTGTCATTTGTTGCATTCATTTCGCTGTCCCTTCCGACAATGCGTCGAATGATTTCAGGCCGTTTCAAGTGAAAGCAACAAAGTTTTCTAAATTTGAAACACCAGAAGAAAAGACTGTGGTTAACAATCTGGTCCAATTTGAATGATTAAAAAATGTATACACATGTTGCTAAGTGTAAGAAGTGAGGCTTCCAAGTAATTAAAAATATAGCCGTTCCCTCCACTCTCGAAGGCGCTGAAACCATGCCGCACTCAACTGTCGACTGCCAATCAAATTTCTACGAGCTGGAAAAACAGCAGATTCTTTGTCGAGCATCTTTCTTATGCCAACACATTACAACATGATTGAGACGCAAAAATATGTCTGCTTAAGGCCTCCGGAGGTTGGAATACTATCCCGCAAAGGCGTTATGGGCCATGACGATGAGGCGTTCTAAAGCGACCACGCCACAGTGAAGACCCGGTTAACATGGTGGCTGTCAAGTTGGTGTTGTTTAGTTAAGAAAAAAAAAGTCATTGCTACCCCGCCTTGCTCTTTTATCTCTCTCTGCGTGACTCAGGGCCCACAACGAGGCGCTCTAATGCGGCCGCGCCAATGGATTTTCTCAAGCTAAGATGCCTTCCGGATGCTGAAGCGTCGCTAGGCAGCATTTTAGCCACAACGCACAAAAAGAAAAATAAATAAATAGCAACACAACTGAAATAGTGAAAGCAGTTTTAACGCTACACCTCCGCATTCGGGTACAACAATCCCATGTAAAGCCTAACAGGACATCTTTATAAAAACAACAAAATTGAATTACAGCGATTTTCAGTATTCAGGTTATTTGGGGGGCGGCCAGGTGGTCCTGTGGTTAGCACGTCGAAACTCACAGTGCAGAGGTACCGGGTTCAATTCCAGCTCCGGTCTCCCTGTGTGGAGTTTGTATGTTCTCCCCG
Source organism: Hippocampus comes (assembly GCF_001891065.2). NCBI lineage: Eukaryota > Metazoa > Chordata > Actinopteri > Syngnathiformes > Syngnathidae > Hippocampus > Hippocampus comes. The sequence continues at coordinate 848,983 of NW_017805282.1, read as the reverse complement.
GGCCTGCGTGGGTTTTTCTCCGGGTACTCCGGTTTCCTCCCACATTCCAAAAACGTGCATGGCAGGCTGATTGAACACTCTAAATTGTCCCACGGTGTGAGTGTGAGCCCGAATGGTTGTTCGTTTCTGTGTGCCCTGCGATTGGCTGGCAACCTGTTCACGGTGACCCCCGCCTACTGCCCGAAGACGGCTGGGATAGGCTCCGGCACCCCCCGCGACCCTTGTGTGGATTAAGCGGATCATAAAACGGAGTGATGGATGGATGGATATCTCAACAGGTTTGACAGTGTCGCGCATCAAGCAAGCAAGCTTCGCCTCTTATTTGGATAAATGTGCGAGCGGGTCTTCTTTTGGTTTCCTCAAAGTGATGAGATGCAATTTTTGACAGCGAGGGAGTGAGAACAAGCACGAAGGAATGATTTAAAAAGCTAATTTTGAACAAGTTAAATTGTGTTTCAAGGAGGTGAAGGGGGTGAAAGAAACTATTTTTTAAAAATCATACAATTTCTCTACAAGGCTGATTTTCACCGGGCATGGAAAGTAACCACTTTAAAAATATATTTAAATAAGAATAGGAGGGAGGGGGGGGGGGCTGCTTGTTGATTCTTGTACACGGGCACTGCAGAATATTTGAAACTTTCTCTTCGTGATTTGTGTGGAACATTATGCCGTTTGCCAAGGCAGAGCTTTTGTGGCCGCCAATGAGAAAAAAAGAACGAGTGAACTCGAGAGGCCCTTTCATGCTCGGCGAGTTGTTGCAAGTCAAACAGTAAACAGCAACAAGGACGAGGACGACAATGGCGGCCAGGCAGGGAATGTTGCCTCTTTTGAAATGTATTCATAATCATCTTTCTATGACACGCGGGACGACTCCAATACAAACACTTGTCAGTGAATAATCATCGGCGCTTTGTGGCTTACGCGGCCAAGAATTTGTTTAAAGACGCACTCGAGAAAGCTTGTTTAAAAAATTTAAGTGCAAGGTCGGTGAGAACTTTGCGACGGTCTTGCCAAGGTGAAGCCGGCGGAGACGGCACCCAGTTGAGACTTTTGACGCATCAATGGCGGCAATGGAATTCTTTTGTAAACGTCTGAACGCAGCGTTGCACTCCGGCGTATGTCAGACATGTGTATCCGTTTTGTGGCCAAGTGGAAACGATGTACTGGGAACACATACATGTAGCTAAACATCACCGAGTTGAATGCCGACAGAAGACAATGAACATTCTGTACACATCCGTCATGATCAATAAGAAGAGAATTTTCCTCGTGTTAACTTTTCAAGGTAAAGACTTTATAAAGTAGTACCAAAACCAATGCAAAGTTGATGGAAAAGCTATCATAGTCAGGAAGGATCAACAAGGGTTGGGCCATTACGGAAAAAATAATCATCACCGTGACTTTGACTGATATTGAAATCACGATTAAAAAACACGACTATTCATCAATTTCAAAACGGATTTTCAGCGACCAAAACGGAACTAAATATCACTCCAAATAACTACCAGAAAATCATCGGTAACATATAAAATTATCGCCTGAGGCTTTGCGAGGCAGCGTGATGCGGCGCAGCCTTGGAGCTCCACACTCACTAGTGTGGAAGAGGAAAGTCACATTTGAAATTTCTTCATAAAATTCTTATTTCATAGATGCAGAAAAATATATGCCAGTGAGTATCGTTTTCATATTAGCTGTCTGAATATGTTTGTTTGTGCCCCTTTGTTAGCTGTAGAAGTCATCATGCTAATTTTTGCTAGCCTGTAAATGGGGTTTTCTTTCCACAGTTAGCATTAAGCTAGTGAGCTTAATGCTAAACAAAGTACAAATTGCATTAAAACAAATATGTCATTCTTTTTGTGATGTTTAGCTTGGCAGTAAATCCAAACTGGGCTTTCAATAAACATTTTAACCCTTTCAGGGACAGCGGTTACTACAGTGGACAGCTTATCGTGTTACCAGGTTATCATTATTGGTGTAAGGCACGCTCAGGTAAGGTTGAACAACGTCCGTCACGCGCAATCACATTATGTTCACAACTGACGACCGCTTTGTCCTCTCAAGAGGAAATCAAAGCCCGAATGTCAGCGATTCTCTTGAATTTCGACGAAAAGAAAACAGAAGTTATGGTGTTTGGTCCCTGTGGTCCTTGGACAATCCCACCGTGTTGAGCTGGCCTGGCGTCTCATCAAAAGGCAGCAGTCTCAAATTTGGGATTTCAATTGGATAGTGATTTTAAATTGCACCAGCAAATCAGTGCTGTTGTTAAATCTAGCTTTTCATTTTAGGCAGCGGACTCAGGTAAAGCCCTTCCTTTCTCAAGAGCGGTTATAAAGAGTAATCTCTGCTAAATCACTGTAATACATTTAAAGTCCTCCCTCAAGCGTCTCCAGTTGGGCCAAAATCCTGCGGCTCACCTCCTGACTGGAGCTCGTAAAAGGGAGCACAGGACCCCAATTCTGGCTTCCGTTCATTTACTTCCAGTACATTTCAGAGTTAATTTTAAGATACTTTTATTTGTTTCCTAATCTTTGAATGGCCTCACCCCAGCTTTCCGCTCTGAGCTCCTCCACCAGTGAACCAACCTGCCTAAGGTCTGTGGATGAGACGCTATTGGACTAACCAGAGCATTTTCTGCTTACATGTTCGACAAGCCCTGTGTCCATTTTTAAAACACCTTTGAAGACACATTTTTATTCTTTGGCTTTTGACCCAATGGGAGACGAACACTGTTCTATTGTTTTCTGCTGTCTACTGTATATGTTAGTATCATTCGCTTCTTCTATTTGGATTTACTGTCTTCACAGTTTTTGTTGTTGTATTATTGTTATTTTATACATCCAACCATGTGTCCATTAACCGAGCCGCTTCTCGTCAACAGAGTCGCAGGTGTGCTGGAACGTATCCCAGCTGTCTACGGGCAAATAGGCGGCGGGGTGGACCCTGAAGTGGTTGCCAGACAATCGCAAATGGTTATTTTATGTTGCAGTAGATATGATTTGTTATAGTTGCAGCTGTTGTGAAAAGCGCTATACAAAGAAAGTTGTAGTGCAATATGAATCGCTTTTCTTCAATTCGAATGTTTTTATCGTCAGAAGGTATCAAAATTACAATTACATTTCCAATTAATTGCCCTGCCGTACAATCAACACGCGAATCACATTGGAATCATAATCAGCAGCTATTGACGAAGCCTAAATGGTTTGAAAGGAAGAGGTAAAGGACTCTTGACAAGTCGATGTCTTTTGAAGCAGTTTTTGAAGCAGAACCTCGTTAAACTTTGCGAAGGCCTAGTTGACTTGAGCTGACTTTCCTGAAGTCAATCGATGATCGTGCACTGGTTTTCTCATTATTTGTATTTATTTCATCATTTCTTATTTTGCAACCTTGAAGCACTTTTTTTTTTCCTCTCAAGGGCCAAAGCAATTAAGTGTCGTTGGAATGTGGCGGTCTCTCTCAGTAGAGCTCCATACCAAAAAAAAAAAAAAAAACGTGGGGTGAAAATGACTGACTAATAATGGGTAGATTATGGTGAAGCGAGTGTTCCCAATACTGTGACCTTCATGATGAGCATCACATGAGTGGCACCTGGTGGCACAAAGCTGCTGTTAGCCCAAATTGTCAGGTGGAGCATTGAGTGCAATTCTCTGCTTACTAAATAAATTTAACTGTTGCTGTTGTTGATTTTTTAAATCTATAATCAACAGACTAAAATGATAGACGTAACTGGAATAAATTATACCTTAATTTTTACAATAAATATTGGCACCGCCACTATTATATTCAATGTAGAATATTTGGAATTAATGGAATTTTGGGGTATTCTATTTACTTGGCTTATAAGATAATATAAAATATGATTTGTCACCAATGGGGAAATTTGCCTCAATTTGAATGTTACAATATCCAATGATTAAAAAAAAATAGATAGATAGATAGATAGATAGATAGATAGATAGATAGATAGATAGATAGATAGATAGATAGATAGATAGATATGAATGAATGAATGAATGAATGAACACAAATTGTTGATTACCATTTCATTAACTTGAATTTGCATTGATTATTTTTGGACTCATTCATCATTAAAACAAAAGAAGTCAGTGAGGCCATCTGGAGGGTGCTTGTTGGCTGGCCATGTTGTGGTTAAACATTGTCCCAAAGTTTGCCTTGGGCCTTCTGTTGTTTTCACACGAGCGGCCGGGCCAATTGTGGCGCACCATTATTGACTGTGTAATTAAAAGTACTTTAAGGTGTAACACGCTGTAACGGGCACACGCGCCGCCATCTGTCACTGGCGCGGCAGATAAGAACGACGGCGGGCACTCTGGCAGCGTTGTCACTTGTTCTCTCCAACGGTCATTGATTTTTAAAAAAAAAAGTATTTATATTATTGCTTTATTATTTATTATTTGCAGAAATACTGTGGCAATATATACATTAATAAAAAAAAAAAAAGACAAGATGAAAAAACAGCCAAAAGACATTTTTTGCTGAGTGTCATTAAATCTAATTACATATCTGTGAATTTAAGTGTAAAATACAATTGTCATACAGAAAATGACCGGCGAGTCCTGGATATTTTGACCTTTTTTGTGGAAAGTGCAGCACCCCTCGCCCAAAATAAATAATTTAAAAAAAAAAGAAAAAAGCTGCTGCAGGCGGGAATGGAAAAAAACGGCCGCTACATCCCCGTAACTAAGCCGTCGTCTGCAGGTGGGGTCGGCCTACCTTGAAGGGGAACCCCTGGGTCTTGCTTGTGTCACGGTACCCCTGGGGCGCCCATGAAGACTGTGTCGATGGGGGGCAACGAAGAGACCGGGTCCTGCTGCTGCGACAACGAAGCCTCCTGGGGGGAGAAGGCCGACGAGGACACGGCGTACATGCAGGGGGCCGAGCCTAGCGAGACAACATGTGAGATGGATGACGGGATGGACATCTTGTTTGCCTTCATGCTTAGCCTACTTTTGCCTGCTGGCTCACTTAAGTCATGTTTCCACCGCACAGCGCCGCTGCAGCTGAAGGCTGTTTGAACTGAGGCTCAGCGATGAAAAAAAAAAAGTGCGTTGTCATAACTTAGCCAGCGTGTCATGATGGAGCGTGTCGGACGGACGGACGGACGGGTGGATTATGCTGACTGATTGACAAGACTGACTAACAAACAACTGTGACCTACTAACTACTGAAAATGGATCACCGCAACTATCCAAAATCAAATTTGTAACAAACCAGCTAAAATGAACTTAACTACGAAGTTGTCGAGTGTTTAAAACGAACACAGTAACTGACTAAAACCAATCGACGATGAAAATTAACCACTGCAGCTAATAAAACCAAAGAACTGCAAAACACAACCTAAAAATAACGAAATTGTTTACTGAATCTAATAAGTAATGAAAACAACTGAACTGACTATTGACCCTAAAACAACAGTAAATAAATTAGGAAAACTTACTAACGAACTAAACAGCCTAATCTTGTCCGTGATTAAAATGCGGCAGTCATGCAAAATGTTTGGTAGCTCACCTGCCGCATTGTGGCCGTCACTGAAGAAGGTTCCGCTCTTCCTGCCGGGCCGGTCAAGGATGTTGAGCGGGTCATGGACGTCGGAGTATGGTGAGCGAAGCAGGAGGAGGGGGTTTACGCTGCTGATGACCGACACATGCTGCTCCACCGCCGGCGCCATCCGCTGGCCATCCAGGTAGCTACCGTTTCCAAAATAATCTGTGGGGGAAGGTCGAGAAAAAAACTTCACATTCCATCAGGGATTCATGTTGGATTTTTGATGTTGTCATTTTTTTTTTTTAAATAAAGTTGTAATCCAATAAAAGTATAAATTGAAATATGATGGAAGGTGAGAGGCCGGTCAGCGTTCCTGCTTTTCCGGTGTCGCTACTCTTACCATTTTGTCCCGCAGCAGAATACGTTTGTCCCGTACCACTGCCGCCGCTGCCGCCGGTCGAGTGGTTGAGTCCAAAACCGAATCCATCGCCGGCGTCCAGCATGTGAGCCGCCGTCTCAACCTCCAGACCGGGATCGTTCAGGATGGCGTCCGAGCTAGAGCCGTAGCCGGAAGCCGGGTGGGCGGAAGACGCGTAAGGGCTCAGCGAGCAGGCGGGACCCACGGCGGAGGAGAAATGATGGCCATCTCCGTAGAAGACGTCTTTGACGGCAGGTTGCTGGTCATCCAAGGTGGGGTAACGACACAGCTGGTAGGCCAAGGAGGACGTCGTGACGCAAGACGAGAATGTGCTCTCCACCTCGGGCCTCAACACACAAAAAACTAAATTTGACCAGACTCCAGTCAGGAAAAAAATACCACATTCTTACGACACCAAAATGTACGTAAGATAACCTCGTACTATCAGGTGATTAATCGCAACATTTTCCATCATGAATTGCATTTTTCTACTCCTACTATTTTAACAGTCATGAACAGATAATGACATAAGTTAAATGTTGTTTGTAAAATCTGCAAAATGAAAATATTTCGATTCAGAGATCCCTCTAATAGCTTTCTCACGAGCAACTTTGATTTGTTACTCAAAATATTAAACTTTAATTAAAAAAAAAAGCAAAACTATTTAGATTTCATTGAATTTATTTATGAGATTTGTACTCGAACAAAACTTCAGGTGACCCAACACAGCACAGAGTGGCTGCACGACATCAGGCCACTCTTAATGTTGTTGTCCCTGCTGCAGCATCTTGTCCATTTTTGCACCGGTGATTGAAGTTTGGCTCTAATGATTGCGAGCGCGAATGGTTGTTTGTCTATGTGTGCCCTGCGATTGGCTGGCATCCAGTTCAGGGTGTGCCCCGCCTACTGCCCGAAGCCAGCTGAGATAGGCTCCAGCACGCCCGCGACCCTCATGAGGATAAAGTGGATTAGCCAATCGAATGGCACACATCGACGAACAACCATTCATGCTCACGATCACACCTAGGGAAAATTTTGTGTTTCATTAACCTGCCATACATGTTCTTAGAATGAGGGAGGAAACCGAAGTACCCAGAAAAAGCCCACACAGAGAACATGCGAACTCCACACAGGCAGGCCAAAGCCAGAATGGAACTCTCTGCACTGTGAAGCCGAGGCGCTAACTAGTCGACCACCATGCCGCCCTAGTACTTATAATTACATACCAAAAAGAACGCTAACTAACCTACAATAAATCCAATTAAAAACCTGACGGGAGCGCTGTACAAAAGAGAGTTGAAGCTGACCTGAGTCCAGGCTGGTAAGCGGATGCGGGCATAGGGAAGTAGGCTGAGCAGGGGTACAAAGTCTCCGGGAAGACGGCACAGAGGTTGGGCTGGTTTACGGCACCCAACGTGGAGAGGTAGGATGATGACGAAGACGAAGAGGAGCAGGAAGAAGTCGGGGCTCGTGGCCCCTGGTTGATGACCGAGCCTCTGTGCACCAGCGGCGCCGGAGAGATAGGAGGCGTCATGACTGAAGCACAAAAGTCTGCGGGACCGCCTGGAAAGCAAAAGCTGGTCTTTATTTTTTTGAAATTTAGTTTGAAGGAGGCTCGAGAACATATATCCTCCATGACAAAACCATTTATTGGTAGGAAAAGTTCATTAAATATATCATATGGTATGAATGAATAAATAAATCATCATGGTATGTGAGAAAAGTCTTGTATTTTTTTTTTTTTAATTCAGAACAAAGATATCATTTTACGAGAAAAATATTTTTGGGAAGAAACTGCAACATTATGAAACTGAAATCAGTTAAATTGCATAATAATAATTTTTGGTCATTAACCATAAATCTAGGCAAGGCAGTTTTATTGACAGGAAGAGCACATTTCAAACACTGGGCAACTCAATGTGCCAAGACTTGGAGAATAAAGTTTCCACAAAAAAAAAAAAAAAAAAAACAAGTATCATGATTTTTTTTTTTTTTAATGTACCTGCACCAGGGAAGTCAACAGAATCCGTCACGGATATGACGATGGCAGCGCCCGTCTCCACCCCTCGCTGCCGGTTGTCCGCCAGAGACACAGAGGCATCCTGTCCCGAGGACTCGCTCTTCACCGATTGGTCGACGACGACAGGCGCACTGTTGACTTTGTTGCGATTGGCTAGGAAGCAGGAGCTGGGACATGCCAAAAAGGCTGCTTTACTGGCCCCTGAGAGAATGGAAAAAGTTGGCTATTTATGCAAAATAAAAACGGAGATGCCATTGTGTCCAATCACTACCTACCTTCTTTTTTCATGTGTTTGTCCAGAAGGTTCTGCAGGTCGCGCTCTTTGTCGTTGTTGAACTGGGTTTCGAGCGCCAGTAGGATGTATTCATCCAGAAGCATCCGGATCAGATGGAAGGAACCTGAACACCATCCACATACTGTAGTTATGTACTCAACTGCAGATGGGGAAGGCATGCACTTGGTGGGAGTTGTCTATTTTGGGGAAGAAAGTGAAACGATATTGTGGAGAAACATGAAGAAACTCCCGTTGTGTCCAATTACACGCCCTCATACATAAATTAGACTTATTATTATGAGTATTATTATGCTGATTACAGAAGACCCCGCTTTTCCGCAGTTCAGTTCCATGCTCGAACTGCTAAAAAGGCTAGCATGCCAAAGAAAATGAGGCGCAACTGTGTTAGTATGACATTGGGTGCTTTTAATATTTGTTCAAATGATTTTTTTTTAAGAAAAACTAAATAAAACTACAAATTTAATGTATCACATTAAAAAAAAAAAAAGAAAATTACATAAAAATAGCAAATGTGTGAAATGAAAAGAAAATATTTGATACAAAATAAAATATTACTAAACTAATACAGTACGAATAAACTTTGTAATAAAAGGAAAATAAGAACAGAATAAAATATTATGAAATAAAATGGGCGGCACGGCAGTCGACTGGTTAGCACGTCCACTTCACAGTGCAGAGGTGCAGGGATAGAATCCGGCTCAGGCCTTTCTGTGTGGAGTTTACATGTTTTCCCCGTCCCTGTGTGGGTTTTCTCCAGGTACTGTACTCCGTTTTCCTCCCACATTCCAAAAACATGCATGGCAGACTGATTGGACACTCAAAATTGTCCCTAGGTGTGATTGTGAGCGCGGATGGTTGCTTGTCTATGTGTGCCCTGCGATTGGCTGGCAACCGGTTCAGGGTGTCCCCCAGCTACTGCCCGAGGAAAGCCGGGATACAGGCTCCAGCACCCCCGCGAACATTGTAAGGATAAGTGGATTCGAAAATGGATGGATGGATGGATGGATGAAATAAAATAAAAAGGAAACAATATAGAAACATCCAAGTAACATTAAAGTAATACACAAACAATAAATGCATGAAACATTATACGATAACAACTTCAAGAATATAATAATATAAAAACCAAACATGTTGGATTGGATTGAGAAAAATGGTGCTTAGCATTCAATTGCTCCGTTTGTCCAGCAGGGCTTTGCTGTTCGAGTACGCGTGCGTGCGTGACTCTGCGTGCGTGCGTGACTCTGCGTGCGTGCGTGACTCTGCGTGCGTGCGTGACTCTGCGTGCGTGCGTGACTCTGCGTGCGTGCGTGACTCTGCGTGCGTGCGTGACTCTGCGTGCGTGCGTGACTCTGCGTGCGTGCGTGACTCTGCGTGCGTGCGTGACTCTGCGTGCGTGTTTATTCACACGCACTGTGTTTAAACAGCGAGCACACGACCCCAAGATAAGACTGTTTAATGATTACTATTTATGGCTGCATTGTGTAAAGAAGAGCGCGGGCGCAAAATGGAGCCTCGGAATGATTCATGGGAGTCCTAATAGCCGCGATGACGACGGCGGGCGTGTGGCGGCGTCACCTTACCGAAACTGGCGGCGTTGTTGAGTGTGAGGTTGTGCATCACGCGGGCGCCGAAGAAGCTCCAGCGCAGCAGGAAGTCCTGAGCTCGCCTCCTCACCGAGCGACCGCCCTGTTTGCCCGGCTGAGCAAACGCCAAAACACAAACACCAAAAGCTAACTGCACCTGTTTGCCGATTACTAAGCGGTGACTTACTTACAGGTGCCAAAATGACATAAACATCACACACGTAACAAATAAAAACTTACGCCAAAAGATATTCTCACACGCACACTTTTTAGGGACCGGGCAAGGTCAAGAATCACTTAAGTTCTAAAAGCATTGGTAAAATCAAATCTGTGATTCTGCAGAATCGCAGGGTCCACTGTACAGCACTTGAAATGGGACCTTAATGACTTTGTGCTCCACCACGGTGTCCAGCCACTCGACAAAGGATTCGACGGTGGCATTCTTCCTTAAAAGCTCCTTCAGCTCCTGGAAGACGGCGATGGCCTCGTCTGCAGGGAAACACACACGTGTTTCAGCACGTCTGGCTGTGTATAGCTACGCCAAGTCCAAGAGATCCTCATTTGGGTCATCAATCACACGCCGACTTACAGTCGGAGTGGGCGTCATGCAGCTGTTCGCCATTGGCGTTGATGCTGAGCAGCGATTGCAGGCTGATGCTGTTCAGGTCCACATTGTCCATGTCCGCCACCATGTTGCTCACCACGCTTTGGTCAAACAGCGCCGGACGGGCGATCTGCCCAGGTGTGATGCCGGCGGCAAAACCACACAGACAGTCATCGACATACTTTACACAGGAGCTCCTTTAAGCGCACTGGCCCATTGTTACGTTATGTCAACGTATCCGCCATATTGCATGTGGCAGGTCTGCCCAGTAAACGAATGCAAGTAAATGAACTGAAATTCACAAAGTGACAACCAACAAAGCACCGTATTTTCCGCACTTTAAGGCGCACCGAAAAGCATTCCAGTTTCTCAAACTCCGACAGTGCACCTTATAATCCGATACGCCTTATATATGGATCAATATTCTGATTTCTTGGACGTAGTATTTTAAATGTTCTGTCAAGCGCTGAAAGGTTGAAAGCTCAATATAAATAAAGCTGTATTGTATTGTATTCCCTTTAGCGTAGCTCCATCTCGTGGATGCATAAGGCAAACGCAACCACTATTGTAGCTTATAAAACAGTTTTAAAATACGCCATTCATTGAAGGTGAGCCTTATACGCGATACATATACATTGCGGAAAAGACGGTGTACAAACATAATGCGTCTCTTTCATTAATATATCTGGAAACAGACAGGCACCAAAATTAATTTGTGTAATTTGTAATCGGATTATTTTAAATGTTGACTCCCACACAGTAGATATATTTCAATTCTTGAGAAGTGCAGCCATACAGACATAGCTGTCGACACTAAGGATAATCGTGAGAAAAATACATACGGGTCTGAGGACAAGAATTTGCTCTTGGGACTAGAACCTTCTCTCTGAACTGGAATTTTTACTTGGGACAAGCACAAAACCTTCCAATTGAAACTATACTCAGGACTTGAAACTTATCCTGGTATTCCGCCCTTCGTTCAGGACTGAAATCTTCTCTTGGGACATTCTGTCATCCAATTAGCCAGACGTGCTAACCTATGACAGCCACAGGCCATCCGGCTGAGTGAGGCGTCACTGCATATACGTACTTCTGCGACAACGTGGATGTCACGTTACCTGCGCCAGGTGCAAGAAGGACGTCTGCCGCTTGAGGGAGGACACAAATCGGCGCGCGATGGGCAGCTTCTTGGCAGCAAGGCATTGTGGGAGGTTGTCCAGGGAGGAGGCCAGCCACATTTCCCAGTGCTTGGCAAAGTTGCAGATATCCGCGAGCAGGCTGACAGATGTCAAACACGCCATGATTGGCAAGACACGATACATCACTTTGTTCGGCACACAATTTTGTCAGAGCCAAAGGACAACACGCCTCTTAGGTCAAGATTTTAAACTGTCAATTAGAGTGTGAATGGCTGTTGGTCTACATGTGCCTTGCAATGCTCACCCGTGACCCAAATGAGGAAAAGCGGTACACAAAACTCATGGATGGGTAAACTGTGTGTTTACCCAAACTCAATCCCTCATTTTAATGTAAAGGCAGAATTTGTTGTTTTGTGTTTGTTCAAAATTGATATTTTGAGATGGAGTACCCTAATCAAATGTCTAAACCAGCATTGATGTGATAGCATTAAAAAATGGCAATGGCATTGAACAATGATTCGATTCCTTAAAAGAGAAAGCAAACCTTTCAGGCATCTCTTGCATTGTGGCGGGAATGAGCACATCAGTCAAAACCTGAGCAGATTAAAAGAAAATGTCATGTGATTCATTCTATATTTCATTACCATTCATCAATTATGATTATACCAACCGGCAGCACAGTAAAGGAGTGATGAGCACATCTGTCAATCACAAAATCTAGCTATATGTTGATTATAATAACGTGAAATAAAAAAAGCAGAGGGAGGTGGTTTGAGATGACTATAAATTACACTTCTGACACTTGATTGACAATTCTAAATGTGTGGAAAATGCACTCTACTGATTTAAGTAGAATTTAGCTGATGTTGGCGGCTTACCTTATACAAAATGGAGTCGCACACGCACAAAATGTCCACCAGCAACGGGTTGTCCAGCAGTGGCAACAGGTGGTCGGGCATGCCCTGCCAGAAGTGCAACAGGAAGTTGTGTATCTGGAAGAGCATCGCGAGAAGACACGTGAGCGTCGCCAAACCGCTCGGTAGGCCGTGCGTACCAAGGCGAGGCGTCACCTCGTCAAAGTTGACATTGATGGCGTTGTCCAAGATGCACTGACAGTGCGTCTTGTACATCATGATCAGCGTGTCCACCTATTATTTTAATTTGAATTATTATGATGTCACATAAGGGGTCCATCAAGTGCCCAGTCCCGCCGTACAGAACCTTTTCCCGGGAGATGTTTCCCTGCAGAATAAGGTGCTGGGCGCTAGGGAATTCCGGGAGCAGCGTTCCCGTTTTGGAGCTAAGAGAGTATTTCCTGGTGAAGCCTCCCTGCACACAACATGCGCGTCAGCATCATTCAGTGACTTATTTAGTAACATACAAAACGTTTCCAAAAGGTGGCACATAGAGGACACTACCTCATTCTTCATCTTGCTTCCAGAAAATCTGCCGACAGGAAAAGGAAAATCATCCAAGCAGAAAATCTAAACGTTGATGTTAATTGTTGTGTTTGACATCGAATGTTATCGTTTTTGTCATTACGTGTATTAAGTACCTGGTCAAACCTTTCCCTGAGTAGACGGAATGATAGTAAGCGCTGCTCTCTTTGATGCCGATGCCATAGTAATGATACCTGTCATGTAACACCAGTTACTAAAAACAATTCTGTGAACATGAGGATTGAGAAATATGACGGTTTAAAAGTGGTGCTGACTTAGAATGTCCCCTGGTTCCCAGTCTCCTAGTGGTGAGGAGAGGGAACTTCTGTCGGATTGTCTGATTGAGGCAAAAAAAAAAAAAAGTTTGATAACAACATCCAAATGTTTCGTACACACACACACACACACACACACACACTCAAAAACAATAAATACATAAATAAATAAATAAATAAATAAAACATCCAGCAACATCATGAGTCACGACAGTATTGCTCAAATATGAGGCGGCTTCTCAGGCATAGTCCAAAGGGTTTGTAGTTTTACTTTGTATTAATTTTATCATGTACAGGTATTTTATTTTATTTTATTAGCCTTATGACCACCGATCATGTTAAAAAGCTGCTTGAAGAGGAGTGAATTCGTTTTGGGGATTTTTTCCCCATCTCAGATCAGTGGCCAATTTCTTTTCACAAATCGATACTGATACCACGTGGTCTGTTATTTTTGTCAAACAAATTATTCCAATCAATAAATTTCTACTAATGTGGGTATCCTTGTATGATTTTACCAATTTTGTCGGCCCTATAGCCAACCTGCAAAACTCACTCAATACTGGCAGTTTTAGGACAAAAAATAAAAAAATCAGCCCCCAAAACCATTTCAATTGACACAGACGTAAGAGGACAACTATTTGCATATTCTGGAAGATTAAAAAAAGATGAAAAAAAGGTACTGTACTTTTCCAAAAGTGGCAGCGCAGGCGGGCTCCAGTTTGATTTTCCTGCAGAAGTCCAGGTAGTGAGCATAGAGGATGCAGCGAGGGAGACACACACCCTCGCACACAATGTAGTTCTCCTCCAGCCTGATAGGGGGCACCACAACAATCAGCATCATCATCATCATCATTCACAAATAGCACATTGGTGCTTACCACTGCAGTGTGAGCTGTGTCTGCTTCTTCTTGTCCTTGCTCATCTTGTTGATGCTTTTCCTGGGTGAAGCCAGGCTTGCTTTGGCACTCACTTCCTCATTCTGGTCCTGGTCCAGATCCTGGTCTTCCTCTGAGGACGCCATTTCGTTGCTGTCCTCCGCCTCTGAGGAAATCACAAAAATTCACAATTATGTTTTTATTTAACAACATAAAGAGCTGAAGTCTTCGGTTGATCAGTACGCCAGAATTATGAGTTGTTCTTTGCAGAGGATAAAGAATACATGGCTGTGAGCATTGTTTTATTTTCTCTCTGTGTGTTGCTGCAAAGTTTGTGTTCAGATAGTTCTTGCTGAAAGGGTCACACCAACACATAGATGCTAATTGTTAGCCCTTGTGCCTATGATATTTCCCCTTGTAATTCCAGTGGAGGCTATGTAGTTGTTTCAAATACACATCTTGGTTTTATGTTTAGTTTGACAGTAAGCTTCAGTCAATAAACATCTTGGAGCTTCTTTTGTGAACATTTAGTAATTAAATCTGCCAAAGTCCAGCTTGTTGTGAAAGTGACTGAAGTTCCCTGCCAATAGTACTTCTATTTAAAAGATTTAGGATTTAAAAAAGTTTTTGTAACTAATTTGATGGTTCAAATTCAAGCAATTTGAAGCACCTTTATAAACCCTGCACGTTCTGGGCCCATTCCCAACATCATAATTGGAAACCACACTGTGGCATTTTGCAGTTTGGGCTTTTTATTTGTTTTCGCCACCACCTCGTGGCCGATCAGCGTCATTTTTTTTTTTTGTCCAAGTAAATCCAATCAGAGACGATGAAAGACATACTGCACTTAAAAGCAAAGCAGTAGAGAATGAGCCAACTGTACATGTACAAATAGCAATACATACTCGTTAATTTGAACCTCAAAGTAATGTTAGTAATTATATTTAATGTTTTGGGAGGTTTGTGTCTTTTTTTTGTTTTTTACCTGATTTGATGGCAGAATCATCGTCCTGGTTAAAGCGTCCACGGAAGGCTGTGTCCACTTGTGAGCCGCACAAAGTTTTGTTGAAAGCGTGAAGAGGTAAAAGCCTATCCGCAGCCGAACTCTCACGGCTGCGCTTCATCGCCATAGTCATACCATGCACGGGGGACATTTAAGAGTTTTATTTTATAAAAATAAAAATAAAAATAAAAAATAGGAAGAAGCTGCTCATTTGGGTCCTGAAGAAGGCCTAAAGCAGAGCAGAAGCAGCCGGTGGATCTTTTGTCAGGAGGAAGACGAGGAAGAAGGTCGATGAGGTGCTGTACCGTGAGGAGATGAGCGAGCAGGCCCAGCGCATGCGAGCATCATATTTACAGAACAGCTTCTTAATCATTAACAGGGAGGAGGGGGAAAAAAAAAAAAGACTCATCCATCTGTCTTTCCAGCACCATCAGCTTCCCCACACGCTTTGCACCTCCAGCTTTCACACTCATACAAACGTTTAAAAATCAAGAAGCTACAAACCTTATCTTTAATTCAATGATTTTCCAATAATTAAGGTATTTCCCTCATTTGAAATTTATTCTGAAAGTCTATGTGAAAATACATTTTTGGCAAATTTGACACATCGCAGAGAAAAGTGTTGTGAACCATTCAAATTTGGTAAGGGTGTTAATGTATATAAAGTGACCTTAGATGCTGTGGGCGACGAGCATGTCTGCTCAATGCCTTGATAATTAACTGTCCATTAAATATCACTTCTATGAACTCTAAAAATAGATGCTACTTTGTTCTAATACATGTTTGGGCCGGGTACATTAAATGTATCTGATTAAAGCCACCGGCAGATGGATAATGTCCCTATGGGTCATCACAGGGGTTTTCCACGCCATGACAACAAGGCGCTCTAAACGAGAAGCATTTGTCCATACAGCTGCCTTAAGTACAAAATGTGAAGGGAAAACTAGTTGAGTTATGGGAAAATAAAGACAGCAATAATAAAATGTAATGTATAAAAGCAGATATACCTAGAGAAGACATACAGAATAAGTCTTGAATCTCAGAATGGCCCCCTTGGCAAGCAGATAGAGGTCATTTTGTGACTGCTTAAAAAATGATATGCAGGACATGCCATTTACAGGGGCATTCAATTTACGGTCTGCTGGAAACAGAATGTTACCTTGCGCACAACACAAAGACGCAGCTGGGTAAACATTCAGGTGGCTATTTGCTTTAGTGCAATATGAATTCATCTCTGGATCAACTGTGGTTGGTGATTAAAAATATTTAGAGGGCAAAACTTTTGTGACACGTCATTAGAATGCAGTTAATTTAAATCTAGTATTATACGAAGTATTATATAAAGTACAGTATGTCTCTATCTAAACGTGGTAATAATTTGGGGAGAGTAGCAGGTGCACTTTCCATTTATATGACTGTAAACAATCTGTTACATTTGTAGAGCGAGTGCGATGTTTTGCTCTACAAACAAAAATATATATTACAAGCCGTCATAATAAGAGCTGGTGCCAGTGCCGATCAAATATCCGAATAATTTATGATCAAAGTTACCTGATTTGATTTAAACGTGATCTTTTCCTTCCTGTCATGGAGGACAATTTGGTGTGGCCCGGGAACTCAAAGCAACCGGTAACGAATTAGTACACTGACACCTGATTGGTTCAACGTCACAACTCAAAACATCCGCCGGCCAATCGGGTGGCGGTTTTCGCCAACGTCATCCCGTCATGTTCTGCTCGTTGTCGTTTTAGCCTCAGCTAGCTAGCTAGCCACTCGCCATCTGTCAATCTTTGCTCGTGATGGTCACATAAAAGATTGGAAAGCGCACACAAAACACGACCAAATTATCAAGTGGCACGCATTAAACGCTGGAGGAGAATTTCTCTTAAAAAGAGCATCAGGTTGAGGTAGGAGTATTTCACGTTACTTTAGCTTAGGGTTAGCATTGTGGCTAACTACAGTCGCTGCTGTGGTTCGCACCGTTGAGAATCTTCCACCTTAATGAACAATGTCAAAGGTTATTACATTGAGATGTAAGGAATTTTTAATTTCACTCTTGGTAACACGATTGAACGTTTTTCCTCCCCATCAAAGAATGATGACTGAATTAAGTTCAGAGTAGACGTGTACAGCAGACAGAAATCAATGAATGTGTACAATGAGGCGCTGATTGTTTGGCCTTGGCAGAGGTCTGCTCTCTGCTCAATGGCATGCTCATAAATTAATGTTGATTTGAAGCCCATATTTTTGTGACTGACTATTTTTCTCTCTTTTTTTTTTTTTTAATAGGTTGTCTTTGGGAGAGAAGCATCCCGAATCAGCAGCCATGCAGTCATTGGTGAACGTGCAACATCACAGGTGAAGAAAAAAAAGAAAAAAAAAAAAAAAAACGAATACAAGGTGATGCATGCCTTAACTAAAATGTGAACAGAATTTTACTGAAAGATATTGACTTCATTCATCCGGTGAGTACAATTGTGGTTTTCTTATAAATACCCCAAATAGTATACGGTGGTGCCTTGAGATACAACGTTAATTCGTCCCCTGATCACAGTCGTATTGCAAATCGTCTTTTCTATTGAAATGAATGAAAATTCCGATAATCTGTTTCCGCCTTCCCTAAAAAAAAAAAAAAAAATGCTGAAATGTGTATTTTAATGAGGAAAAAGTGTTCCAAAATGTTGTACTTTATTATTGTATTGTTATAAACACACCCATTAATGAAATTAAATGGAATTAAACAAGCATTTTTGTCAAATTGCAATTGAATGGCCATATTGCTGGTCCTTCTGGTGTGCTCGCTTTGGCCAACTGGGGGCAGTACAAGACAGACGGACAAACAGTTCATTGATATTAGAGGAGGCAAAATTAATTGATTCATCTACAACTATTTTAATAGTCATTCAGAGCCCCTGTTTAACTTAAAATTGACATGCAACAGTAATTTTTCGCTGCTTTCTGTAGTCATTCATGAAATCAGACTGATTATCTTTTGTATGTGATCAAAATAAGACATTTGCAAACATCTGCCACTATTTTGGAAAACATTGATACACACAAATACCAGTTTTGCTGTGTCACTGATAAGATCAAGTTTAGTTTCTCTAACTGCTTCTCAGAAATTGACTTTTAGCACAATGAATACATTTTTAGCATGTTTGTGAAGTGCTCCCCCACCTCTTCTGACCATTTTTTTGGGGGGTGGGGGGGGGGTACATATGAAAGGGTAACATACTTCAATAAAATCAAAATGTTTCTATCCAGGTTTCTGGACTCTGGTGCCCTGGTGACAGTGGACCTTGAGCTATCCCACTTGGACTGGAGCCCCGAAGCCACCCTGATCCACTTCCAGGGACAATACCTAACCATAGACGAGCTGGACTACAACATCCTTCAGCAGGAAATCCAAAACACGCCCAAGACCAACGCGAAGGTGGACGTCGGCGAGTTTTGCTTGGTCAAAGACGTGAGCACAGCCCATTGGTACAGAGGAAGGGTTCAGAGGTGCAACGATTGCGTGTTGGACGTGTTCCTCATTGACCACGGCAGCGTCTTAAGTGTGGACGTGGCCCACGTAGCTTCATGCTCCAACGATTTGTTCAGCCGGCCACCAAAGATTGTTTGCGGTATCCTCGCTAACGTGCTGGTGCCTGCCAGCTCCTGCCATTCCTCTGGCGTGGTGGACTTCCTCTCGAGCCTGATCGGGAAAAGCTTTACCGGCTGCATCCAAACCATCCTGCCGCATAGAGTTCTCCTGCTGGATATTCCTGACATCAACAACGAGCTGGTCAGGCAAAGGTTTGGAAAACATACGGACAAAGACACCTTCCTGCTGTTGGTGGAGTTGCTGACCGGGGTCCCGCTCAAACAAAACATCGATCTTCCCGACCTGCTTGTCAACGAGCAGGGCGGACACGTGTATCGCCCCAAGTCGAGCGGATTGAAGGTTTATGAGGAAATACTGAATTTTTGCGGGCCCAGACTGAGCTGCGGCACCCGCGCGAAAGTCCGGGTGACGGCCGCTGTTCACTCGGGCCTCTTTTACTGTCAGATGGCGAGTAAGGAATCCGAGCTTCGGCTCATGTCCAAGAAGCTGGCTGCAGTCAGTGAACGCAGAAGCAAATATCACCCTCGAGAAAATGTGGGACTTCTATGCTCGGCGAAAGGCAAAAGTGGGAAATGGTACAGAGGCTTTGTCCAGTTTCTCCTGATGAACTCAGAAGTGCAAGTCTTGTTTGTGGATTTTGGATTCTGCGAATCGGTCAAAGTCGAGGATGTCCACAGCTTGCCACCCGATTTGTACTTGACACCCTTCATGGCGTTCCCGTGCTCGCTCTCTGCTCGGAAGTCTCAGGACGAGGACCTTGTGAGTCAGCAGTTGAGTTACCTCAAGTCGGGCTTGCTCGGAGGTGTCCTAGAAGTGCAGATCGATAGTTTTGATGAGGAGCAGTGCCTCTATTTGATCACAGGAGTCGGTGCTTTGGATAAATATGTGACAGAAGAAGTGACGAGAGAGCTCCCTCCTCAAATAAAAGAGGAGCCCCTTTCTACTGTAGAAGATGTGGCCATCCAGGATGCCAACCTGTTCTACGAGACCATCATAGGGCAAGAGCTGGTGAAAACCCTGAAAGAGGAGGAGCTACAGGTGCACTCGGTGTTTGAGGGCTTCCTCGAATACGCCGAGAATCCAAGCAACTTTTGGATCCGAACCACAAAACGAAACGGCGAGTTCCAGGAAATGATGAACAAAATGTCCGAACACTTTGCCGGCGTGAAGCTCGAAGATGATGTTTTGATGAACCCTCAGCCCGGAACGCCGTGCTGCGCGTTGTATGAGGCAGACATGCACTTCTACAGAGGCGTGGTCACAAACGAGCTCGAGCATGGCGCCGAAGTTCTCTTCATCGACTTTGGCAATATCGAGAAGGTTCCTCGCGCTATGATCAAGAAGATTCCCGAGACGTTTGCCGGCATTTCCGCGTTTGCCCTTTGCTGCACTCTCGCCAACGTGATGCCTTTGGACGACGTGTGGACCCATTTGAACTGTGACTTCTTCAGAGTGGCGCTCTTCGACAAGGCACTGCGCATCCACATTGTCCAGATCGCACAACACAAGTGCGTCATCGATTTGTATCGGTCGGGAAGCGACGACGGTCGGAGCATCAGCCAGCTTATGGTGTCTTCCAAACAAGCTGAATGCTGGAAAATCATTCCAGTCAAACCTGTGGAGCAAAATCCGAATGATGGGAAGACAAGTAAAGGGATTCGAGAATCACATGTCAGTGGAAATGAAGCCTGGAAGGAAGAAAAGGACAAATGTGTCCAAAAGTCTTCAATGCCTACCAGCTTCAAGATCTTGGATGTCCGACCTGGTTATGAGTTCCCAGTCCGGTGCTCTTGCATCAACTCGGCGTCAGATTTCTGGTGCCAGGTGCAGGATAAAGTTCCAGATATGGAAGACCTGATGGGGAAAATTCAGCGGTATTATACGTTGCATACAGTTCCCCTCCAAAACGAGGAGTCGTGTTGCGTGGCAAAGTCACCACAGGATGGGAGATGGTACAGGGCCTCCATCCAAGAGAGACAGAAAGACCACGCCAAGGTGCTGTTGGTAGACTACGGCGTCAGCATCCAAGTTCAGGTCAACCAGCTACAGAGAATAATGCCCGAATACGTTGCGCTAGAAGGCCAAGCTTTCCGATGCAGCCTTCTAAAGCGGACTGAATTGGTTGGAACCTCCGAGGAGCTTTCAGACCATTTGAGGAGGTTTATCTCTGACAGCGATGGCAACCTGAGGTGTAAAGTGGTGTCGCAACGGAATGACAAAAGCGAACGGTTGAACATTGTGGAGCTCTTCAACACCCAAACGCAGCAGGGTGTCACAAACCAACATCTGGCAAAAGAGAAGCGGGATTTTCCTGAGGAGTTTGTCTACTCGTCCTTTGGCTTAATGCCTAATGACGAGGAAGAAGTCTACGTAACTCATGTCAGCTGGGAGTGGGATATCTACTGTCAACTCCAGCGCAACACCGAAGCCATCGCGGACCTTGAGGTGAACATCTCCGAGGCAATCGCGAAAATGAAGCGGGCCAGTGGGGAAGATGCTCCGGCGAGAATGTGCCTGGCAAAATATTTGGACGGAAATTGGTATCGGGCACTGGTTCATACCGCTCCGTCTCCGCTGCATCTCAGCGTCGTCTTTGTAGATTACGGGAATCGAAGTATTGCCGAGAAAACGCACGTGGTGTCCATTCCCAGAGGCTGCGATCGCTTGTTATCCACCCCCGTTCAAGCTTTGAAGTTCAACTTGGCCTCTGTGTCCAGGAAGGAGCTCTACATGGAAGTCAAGGAATGGCTGGACGGAGCGGTCCTCAACAAGCAGGTGCGAGCCATTCTCCTCGGCAAGTCTCAAGAAGGTTCCTTCGATGTCCAGCTCTTTGATGGTGATCTGAACATCAACGAGAAGGTCAAGGAGCTCATTGGCAGAGTTTCACCGAAACCACGGCCCACTGTGAGGTTTACCTACGGGCCGAAAAATCACTTAAGAGCTGCCAGGAGCAAGAATTTAAGGCCGGCTGATTACTCTCCCAAAGTCACCCGACACAAAGGCGCTCATGACTGGGCGAGACCACGCCCAAAGGAGGAGCATGTTAAGAAGGAGCATGTTAAGTCCTTTGAAAACAGGCGTCAACATCGATATCCCAAAAATGAAACTCCAGCGAGGACACCAAACTCTAAAAGCTGTACTTTGAAACCTGGTGAAGAAGAGCAAGTCTCCCATGTAAAACGGCAGGTTGAAAAGACCAAAGTGCCTGCGGCTCGCAAGAAGCCTCCACTCCTACTTTTGCCAGACAGGAAGGAGAAAGAAGGTTGCAGTTTGCTGTGTTTTGTTTCCCACATCGACTCGGTCAGTCGCTTTTTCCTGCAGCTCTCAGAGGACGAGGCAGCCATCTTAAAAATGGTTGGAGAAATCAACTCGATGAGTGAGCATTCGTTGAGGGCCGCCGTTTCGGTGCGATTCGACGAACTCGTCCTAGCGCGCTACGATGAGGACGCAGCTCTCTACCGTGCGGTCGTCAGGGCCTACGAGGGCCAGTCCAGATTCAAGGTGGCTTTCCTGGACTACGGAAACTCTGCAGTCGTCGAGAAAGGTGAGATCTACACCTTGCCTCAGGAATACTTTTCTCTGCCGGCATTCAGCATCCGATGTAGCTTAGTGGACTTAAGCCTTTACGATGACGATGCTGCTTTCACCGACACAGTCATGGGGAAACCCCTCATGGTTCACTTTGTCCGAAAATGGGAAACTCACTGGGAAGTAGAGATGGAGATACTCGACGATGACAATACACCCGATGAACAAATTTTAAAACCCCCGGAGGGAGGAGATGCTCCTGCATGTACTTTGGAAACGAATGACAATGTCAAGATCTGGGATCAGACTGTCCTGAAAGTCACAGAAAATGAACAAGGAACATTTGAGACCCGCGTTACGGATACAAAACCGACCGAGGCCTTGTGTGAAACCTTCAAAACCGAAAGTAAGAGGCCCATTGAAATCAGGTCTAAAAGGAAGAAGCTTTCAAAGAAAAAATCGGTATTCAGTGTCAGAAAGAAGGACTGTACAAACACGCCATTAGCCCACACTCCGTTGCTGCAGCAAAACCAACAACTGTTGCCGCCGCGTGAAAGCCAAAATGAGCAACTTCTCCCAAACTCAAGTCACCATCGGAAGTTCGTCTTTGCTCCCATCTCACTCAATAAAGAATACTCGGCATTTGTCGCCTCGATGACGACTCCCTCAGAGTTCTGCTTGGTTCTGAAGGACTCTCTACCCGTCATGAACAAAGTGGCCATCATGTTGGAGTACCTCTCTCAGTCAGAGTTACCTCTTCTTCCGAAGTGTTCCCTCACGACCGGTGCCAGCTGCTTAGTCAGATCAGATCCCAACATCTGGCGGCGTGCTGAAGTTCGACATGTGGACTCATCCGGTGTGGTCCTGGACCTCGTTGACTACGGCATCTGTGAACATTTTGCTCCTCAAGAATACATCAACTTGAGGGTAATCCCAGAGGATCTGCTCAACATTCCCAAAATGGTGTATCTTTGCGTTCTGAGGGGGGTGAGCCCCGTCATAGACGACGACCACTGGAGGGAGGATGCCACCATCTACTTCCAAGAGTTTTTGAACTGCAACCTTAAGGTGGTCTTTCGAGAGGTACTGTCCAGTACGCGTTGGGCTGCGGACCTTCTGGTGAATGGCATCCATGCTGCCGGAAAGCTGGTGACCGCCGGACACGGCAGATATACGGACGCATGACTGGGCCTCAGGTAATCACTGTCGTCTCAAGTGCTTCATCCTACAAAAAAAGTCACACTTTTTTTGCACATGTTCAGGTTTCAGGAGCAGAGTCAACATCGACTATTTGCCAGCGCGATGGTAGAACACTGTCCAGAATTTGAAGCGACTAGTTGGTACTCTTCAGAAGGTTCTGGTGAAGCCATGAAGATGGGAAGGAGAAAATGTAAGAAAATCACTCCCAAATTTGAAATGCCGTTCGTAGGATTAGTTTCTCATTGTGGCACTGTGACACCTCCTCTCAAAATGTTCAATTCTTCCAGATTTCTGACTTACCGTTTTTGAGTTTCTCTCTTTTGGCTCAGGCATTCTGCAGTGACAACACGACATGGAAGTGAGCGTCAATGTTATGTCGTACAGCAAAGCTTCAGCTAAACAAATGTTATGTGCTTTCACTCGTTCTGGTAAAATCTTCGTTGGATTTATGATTAGTGAAGCTACAGTTATTTCATTTTATTTTCATACTCATGTTTCCATTTTATTTAAAATGTGAAAACCTGCTTTGTTGATTGTCCTGAAAACACATTAGACACTCTTTGATACGCAGAGGGGAAATTAAGGTATTACATCAGTTGGGGGGGAAAAAAATAGAATAGTCCTTATAAAATGTTTACAAATAATTAAGAATTTGTATTGGACATCATTGGAAAGTACTGGAGTTGTGCACCTAATGAAATGTGTGGTGTTTCTAATAAAAGATAACACTTGGCAGGCTGCAGTTGTTGGAAAATCTGTATTTATTAATAATGATTTATAAAACAAGGCTAAACATGAAAACCGTTAAGTGATTCTGTTCATCCGCCAAACCCAAACCAGGAGGAGCAAGTGAGGTGCGAACAACGGATGCGAAACCAGTTTTGCCATGAAAACACTGAAAATGGCCTTATTGTCTGCGTGTGTGTACGCTGCACAAAAGAACGTCTCTGTCAAATTAATGTCTCACCGCAGGAAAAAACAAAAAAGAGACGACAGATTTCGTTAAAATAAAGTGAGCTAAGGTCAGAAACATTTCAAAGACTTTTGTTGGTCCTTTGTCACCTTCGTGTCATTTTTGGGCTTGTACAGTAGTCCCGAGTGGCAATTATTTACAGTAAAGTTGTGCACTTGGAGATCCACAATTTCCATAAAATACTCCCCCCCTCCCCCCCAAAAAAGAGAACATTGACATGGTGGTGTCTGCCTTCGATATGGAATGAAGTAACAGTGTCACGTAGAAAGACGAGCTCGATGCCATGCGTTGTTTTCGTCCAGTTGGTTGGGAGGCAAAAAAAAAAAAAAAGCTAACCACTTAAAATCTCTGTAAGCTATTTAAAAAAAAATTTAAATGAGCATAAAACTTGCTTATTTCCCAGCCGGTACCCTCCCTCCCTCCAGCACCATTTTACCAACAAAAAAATAGAATATGCTGATAGAATTACAACATTTTTACAGTGCTTCTCCGTACAAGTGTGGTGGTTGTGGTGGGAAAGGGCAAGAAGTGGTAAAAAAAGAGTCACTGCAAGCATCCACAGCTCAATGATGTCAATAAAAAAAAAAAAAAAAAAAAAAAAGGGCGGTGTGGTAACGATATTCGTCCATATCCTCACTCATAATCCATCCATAACTACAGCGCAGCACAAACCCATCCAAACGAATACAAAAGACAAATCTCTTTCTCGTTTTGTTTTCATCGCAAACCTTCTGGCGGTTGAAAGGAGAAAGTCTGTTTACGAAAACAAATCCCACACTCCAGGGTGAGGATGCGTGGGGACGATTCCACCGTGATCCATCCAACGCAGGTTGAAAACGGTGTAAACAACGGCCAAATCGTGTAAGAGCTGCAGGTACTGGCTGAGGAATCGCGAGGACCCGTCACAGTATTGATGAAAATGCATTGATCGACTCGCGATGGATGGCCTCACATGATATTTCCAGAAGAGTCGCAGACGATGGGGCTTCGCCGTTGTTCATCATCACCCAGCGGCATTTAACTCCTGCCGAGTTTCCAGTGTTCGAGTTGAATCCTGTCAGGTGACATGAGCGGGTCAGAACCGTTTCACGCATGTGACTGTGACATCACGCTAACCCGCGGAAAAGCCGCCGTATGCTGGCCTGCAATGCAGCCGGCCCCTTTTCTTCGGGTTCCGCGCCGACATC
>NW_017805282.1:815766-819191 GCF_001891065.2 Hippocampus comes | reverse complement strand
TTAAAATCTCTGTAAGCTATTTAAAAAAAAATTTAAATGAGCATAAAACTTGCTTATTTCCCAGCCGGTACCCTCCCTCCCTCCAGCACCATTTTACCAACAAAAAAATAGAATATGCTGATAGAATTACAACATTTTTACAGTGCTTCTCCGTACAAGTGTGGTGGTTGTGGTGGGAAAGGGCAAGAAGGGGTAAAAAAAGAGTCACTGCAAGCATCCACAGCTCAATGATGTCAATAAAAAAAAAAAAAAAAAAAAAAAGGGCGGTGTGGTCTCACTACTTTGTGTTCAGCTCGTTCTCCAGCTCCATAAGCTTGCGTGACGCCTTCACCTTGTTGGACACCTCCTTGCCCTGGGAGAACAGACGCTGACGCTCCTTGAACGTCAAACTCTCGGGGGGGGCACCATCGCCGCCGCTCGGGATGTTCTCCTGCTCCTGACTGCACATCACAACGACATTCCATTCAAAACCTCTTGCGAGTGAACAGATTAAAAGGAAGGAAAATATTTCATGTCTTTGCCTTCAAGAAATTGATTTGGCAGCCACAATCACAATCTTGCCTTCAAGAAGTCTTGATGGACTTTGGCAGCGGCGGAGGAGGAAGGAAGAAAGGAAGGAAGGAACTCACCTCTTGGTCCATTTGTCCCTTGGGTCCTTGTAGAACTCTCCGGATCCTACAACTCCTGCCGAGTTTCCAGTGTACGAGTTGAATCCTGTCAGGTGACATGAGCGGGTCAGAACCGTTTCACGCATGTGACTGTGACATCACGCTAACCCGCGGAAAAGCCGCCGTATGCTGGCCTGCAATGCAGCCGGCACCTTTTCTTCGGGTTCCGCGTCGATATCAAACGCTCGAGATTATTGAGAAGACAGAACAGCCCAAGCACAAGGAAGGAGGAAGTCAACAAAGTTCTAGAGCTAGGACGTCAAGTTGGAAAGTAGCAAACATTCACCAAGTGTTAAGAGAACAAAGAAGCGGGCCGGTCCCACATCCAGGTCACCTTCAACCTGCTTTGACGTTTTGTCCCGAGTTGAAATTGCAAAAAGTTGCTTTTCTAGTTTATTCCCTCCAAGGAAGGAGAAATTGAAGAGGAATTCTACATTACTTACAAAAACGTTTTTTTCTGTATAATTCAAAAAGTACGCTAATATTACAAAAATGAAAAAAAAAATGCATTTCAACAACCCAGTTTTATACTGACTTGCAGGCTAACAAGCTTGGGACTTTTTCAGCCACATACTGCTTCACCAGGACGTGCCGAGCGGCCTGCTCGCTCATTCCTCATCAGTGAAGAGGCGAGCAGCCAGCAGACACTCGCCACGTGACCGCTTTTCCGGAAAAAGCCAATTTGAGTATTAGCAATTGTTTTGATGCTCACAGGACGGCGGAAGACGTGAAAAAGAAAGAGACGCGCCGGAGAGTAGCAGCCGCTAAAAGCCACGTATGCTCAGTGTCCAAAAGGGAAAAAGATGTCAAGGCCGCTGAGCGAATGGTGAGCGTTATCGGTGGCCGGCACAGTGCCCACATGCAACGCGCATGCGGGCTAGCGAGCAGTGGAGTTAGTGGCTGCGGAATCTTGCCCGAGTGTATTACAAGCAAAGTTGGCCTCCAAAAAGCAGCTGGCACACCGCCAGGCTTCTCTTTGTCTGCAACCACCAAAACATCCAAACGTCAACCCTACTAGTCCCACGAATGGAAAAAAAAAAAAACTTGGCGTTATTTTTTGGCTAGATAATCGATAATGAATGGATGGATGTGTATTGCAATATTTCGAGTCTACTTTGCGCAAAATTATTTTTTTTTTCCCCCTCAAGGTTTTGCCTGCACAGGAAAGTCACCGTAGGGGACTAAACAATCGATACTCCGTATGGTTGAAAACAAAGAGCTGTGTCAAATGTTGACATCTAAAGGGCAACCGGGAGGCGCTGCGGTCTGAACGGTCACCCTGACTCCTCCCCGCAATCGCAAGTCATCACCAGCGGGTGGCAGCAAAGCAGACAAAGAGAAGCGTTTTGGGTTTGTAAGCAGTCGCATGAGGCAGGAAAAAAGGGGCAGGGCCCCAAGCGGCAGGCGGAGCGACAACACCAACAGTACTATGATTGGTCGAGAGGTTGATTGGTTGTCATGGGTGTCAATCTACGGCGAAAAGTGGAGGCGTGATTATCGATTTCTTTTTTTTTTTTTCCCCTTTTTGTTGGCTGACCGTGGCTGGGGGTGGGGTTTGGAGGTCTCATGAGTATGATGAGGAAAACCCCCAAAATGTGAAGAAGGGGGAGGAAACAACCCACACCGACAGAAACCATCTGATTGACTGGTGGAGAGGGAGGGAAATTTGAACCCAAGCACGCAATACACACACAAAAAGTTCCGCTGGAATTTTTCTTTCCAAATGTGTTCGACATACGCAGTGTTCCGCCGCATTTTGGTTGATTTTATGGAATTCGCAGAAAAATTCAGCAAAAACTTTTCTTTTGCTTATGCCATTTCTTGCTAACCTGTCCGTAAGTCCCCACTTTTGGGATGCAATGCACCTCTAATGTGCGTTTTTTTTGTTTTTTTTAAAGCCGATCCCCCACGTAGAGAGAGAAAGGCCCTGAATCATTTTTGAGGCGGCAGAAGTTAACATGAACTACGCTTTTAACGGCTAGAGTACAGTCAATGCTCGAGCAAAATGTGAGTTGTTTGCGAGACACTGTACACTACCTTACAAAAGTTCTCGAGGTCATTGATTTTTTTATTTTGTGATGGTTTGACTCCGATTTCCTCCCACATTCCAAAAACATGGAATGGTAGGTGAGCGTGAATGGTTGTTTTTTTGGGTTTAAGCTTTATAGGCCAGAGAGGTTCTCAAACATTTTACACGAACCAACTATAAAAATAAAAAGTAAAAAAAATAATCCAATTAAAATGTATTGTGCATTAAAAAATATAAATAAATGTTGAAAATATTTTTTTTAAACATTAACATTTTACACGAACCAACTATAAAAATAAAAAGTTAAAACGATTCCAATTAAAATGTATTGTGCATTAAAAAATATGAATAAATGTTGAAAAAAAATTTTTTTAACATGATTAAAACTCAAAAGTCTCATTCAAATTAATTGTGCTTTGGCGATTATTCCGTCTCGTCCCACTAGAGGGAGCCCACAAAATCAGGGCTGGAGGCAAACAGATTTCCAGGGGCAGCTCATGCTTCGCTAACTTTAGATTCTGCGCCGGTACTTGGTCACTAACCACAGCAAACAGTCGAGTGGGTAAGAGTGTTTTTGTGTGCGTACACGGCTGGATGAAGGACGTACAAAGAGGACAAAAAGTGGAGGATGAACTAGAAGAAGTTCTAGACGACTAGAAGGGCGGGAGCGATTGAGAGGGAGGTCCAAGGCCTACGGAGGGCGCTGTGGCGGGCTCTCTCTCCCTCTC
>NW_017805282.1:814142-815571 GCF_001891065.2 Hippocampus comes | reverse complement strand
GCCCTCCTCGTCGCCGGCGTAGGCAACGAACTTGGCCGTGTAGAGAGTGTCAGGTGAGGCCACCTGCGTTTTGAGGTAGGAGGTGTTTCTCTGCGGGGGTGGCGGGGGGTTGTTAGTAGGGTTGTGCGGGGCGGGGGGCTGGTAGTCCCTGGGCAGCGGGGGCCGATACAGACCGGCCGGCTCATCCGGCGACAGCAGCTTGCGCTCGGCTTCCTCGTGCTGCCGGCGCCGCTCGGCCTCCAGACGAGTGTAGTACTCCTCCTCCTGCCTCCTCTGGTGGGGGGGTGGGGACGACAAGCCGTTAGTGACGCCGGCTCCTGAACGCTCACGTCCGTCGAGGGACGGGCCCTCCTCGAGGCGCCTCCTCCCACTCATCGGCGCCTACCCAGCCGTGTCAGAACGCCCCGTTGCTCACATTCGCACTCACCTCCATCATGTGGGGGGCACGCGCCTCGCTCGCACCGCAATCACCCGGGGGCACACCTTTGACCTTCATTACGTTCACCTCCTCAAGCTCAGCAAATCAAATGAGGGCAGTCGCTTTTAAAGGGGCCTCACTTTCATCATCTGGGGCGCCCCCACCCCACCCCCCTTTCAACACCACCTGACTCTCCGCGCTATCATCCAGGGAGCGTCTCCTGCCAAGGACAACTCACTATCACTGCCATCATGTGGGGGGGGGCACCTTCTTCATTCTCATGAGCACTCACAATTCCAAAATGCGGGGGGCGGCTCTCACCATTATAGATATCATAACAGGACCTCCTTTTTTTTGTCATGTGGGGCAACCCCCCCCCCCCTTTGAAGTTCACTTCAGTCTCATTGCTGTCAAATGGGCACACCCCTCCTATTGTCGCCGCCTCATTTTGATCGTCTGAGGGAGCCCCCTTGGAAAGGCA
The DNA here is from genome assembly GCF_001891065.2 of Hippocampus comes. Taxonomy (NCBI): domain Eukaryota; kingdom Metazoa; phylum Chordata; class Actinopteri; order Syngnathiformes; family Syngnathidae; genus Hippocampus; species Hippocampus comes. Next base: position 814,672 of record NW_017805282.1, on the reverse strand, counting down.
CCTCACATTTTGTCATCTGGTGACACCCATACCACCACCTTGTCAGTACAACTCACTCTCTGTCATCTGGGTGGGGACCAAACCTTTTCCATCTGGGGACACCCCTTCTTCTTTGTAAGTGCATCACACTGTCATCACCATTAATTAGGCACACGCCCCCTCTTCTTAGGGCAACTGAGTCCCCCATTATCATTCAAGGACACCCCCTCGTTAGGGGACCTCGTTTACGTAAGCTGGGGACACCGCCGTTTTAGTGAGTCTTGCACCAAAATTATCTGGGGATCATCTCTCGTGCTTCATTTTCATTCGTGCTCACTTCAATCATGTGGGGGCACCCCCCCACCCTTCTCACTACCTCGCTCTCACTGATATTATCGGGGGATACGCCTCGATCAAGGCACTTAGCGCTGACTGTTAGCATACAGGGGCCCCTCACTCAAGCTCGTAAGACTCGCCTCAATCATCTGGGACACCCGCCGGTTTACCCGCCCACTCGGCTGCCCACATAAACTCAGGCTAGACACTCCCAA
>NW_017805282.1:808325-813910 GCF_001891065.2 Hippocampus comes | reverse complement strand
CACCCCCACCACCACCTTGTCAGTACAACTCACTCTCTGTCATCTGGGTGGGGACCAAACCTTTTCCATCTGGGGACACCCCTTCTTCTTTGTAAGTGCATCACACTGTCATCACCATTAATTAGGCACACGCCCCCTCTTCTTAGGGCAACTGAGTCCCCCATTATCATTCAAGGACACCCCCTCGTTAGGGGACCTCGTTTACGTAAGCTGGGGACACCGCCGTTTTAGTGAGTCTTGCACCAAAATTATCTGGGGATCATCTCTCGTGCTTCATTTTCATTCGTGCTCACTTCAATCATGTGGGGGCACCCCCCCACCCTTCTCACTACCTCGCTCTCACTGATATTATCGGGGGATACGCCTCGATCAAGGCACTTAGCGCTGACTGTTAGCATACAGGGGCCCCTCACTCAAGCTCGTAAGACTCGCCTCAATCATCTGGGACACCCGCCGGTTTACCCGCCCACTCGGCTGCCCACATAAACTCAGGCTAGACACTCCAAATCCTGCCCATGTCCACCACTGCCCCCACTATGTGCGAGTGTGTGCGTCGGTGTGGTTTGTGGGGTACTTTGTGACGTCAGTCAACAAGTTGTGCTGCGGGAAGAAGGCATTTGGATTCCCGGCATCGGGTGGTAGACCGTCTGCTCCGGGTGGTGCGCACGTCCCACCGACATCGTGTTTCTCTTTGTCGGGTTGGGGATCGCTCTAAATAACCTTTGCGGGCCGGCGTGAAAATGTCCAAACTGCTCCCCACTCATCAGGTGAAGAACCGCAGGGTTTTTGAGAAAATGGATCATGAGGAGCGCATGGGTGGTGGTGGGGGGGGTGTGTGTGAAGATATGTGTGTGTGCCTGTGTGGGGAGGGCTGGCGGGTGGACAGGCGATGACAACTTAAGAACAATTGACTGAATGACTTCTGACATGACGACAAACATGCTGGAGGTGAGCGCAACGACGGGGGCGTGGGGGAGATCGGGGGGCGGTGGGGGGGGGGGGCTTTGAGGGCAGTCGTGGGTGGGCAACATGCAGTTCGTAATTCACATGAAAACGACAACAGGCTTTGTCCACACAAACACAAGTACAAATATGATCAAATGATATGAAAACAAATCCGTACGCTAAAGCAACACACACGACAATCGAAAATGGAGGACAAAAAAAACGTCTGTCGATTCCGCTTCCATTCAGGTCACGACTGCGGTGCAAGTGGACTTTTTTGTTGTTGTTGTTGTTGTTGGGATTTTCCACTGTTTTTGTGGTCTTTCCTGGAAAGACAAACTGATGAAGCCATTCGGACTAAACGTGAAACTTCTTCCACAAACGAAAGCAAGACAGGTTGACTTTTCAACCGTTGCGGAAAATCGGGAAAAAAAGAATCATCATACGTTCTGAATGCCTTCAAAATCGACAAGTTTAAAAAAAATTTTAAAAAAAAGTCAATTTTTGGCTCAACTAAAGGGCAGCTTATGGAATTAGGAAAGCCCACACTGACAGATGTGAGCGCCATTGGAAATATAAATACGGAGGATTGGCCTGCCAGAACAATTTTACTAAATTGCCTAGAAAATGGGGGGGGTAGTAAAACCCTGGGGCAGTTAACGTTTGGGATTCCAGCTGACCATCTAACGTTCAAGCCATTCAATTTGAGTACATATAATTAAGAAATGATACCAAATAAGTATTTCACACATGTTGTTATAACTCATTTGGTGGAGGGTTCTTAGACTGAAGGATTAAAGCAAAAGTTAAAAAATAATAAAAAAAAATAAGGCCGTATGATGATTTTCCAGCACTTGATGCATGACGATTTTTGAAGGTGTCCAAAGGGTAGAGCAAATTCCAGGCTGGCTACATAAATCCATCATGAAATAAACCACAAAAAAAAAAATAAATAAAAAAGACGGCGAGGCTTGACCTTCTCCGCCGCCTCCCACTTGGCTCTCTCCTCTTCCCGCCACCGCTGTTCCTCCTCCTGTTTGTTGCGCTCATCCGCCTCCCGCTTGCGAATCTCCTCCAGCTGCTGTTTGCGCCGCCGCTCTTCGTCCTGCAGCTGAGCGTCGGGGTGACGAGCCCATAAAAAAGGAGAGAAGGAACGTTAAGTGTCGGCCACTCGCAACACAGAGAAAGATGCACTTGTCGTGAGAAGGGACTCCTGAGGGGGGGAGGGGCAGCAGCGTGCGCATGCAGACCACACAAACGCACAGCACAAAGAGCTGGTCAAAGAATCCATTTTTGTTTCATTTTTCATCACATTTTTTTTTCTCTGTTTGTGATTTTCTGTATTTTGTGAAGTGCTATATTCATAAAATGTATCCATTGTCACATTACCTGTCAAGAAAATCACTCTTATTTCGGTGTCACTTGCTTTTTCGACAAACGAAGGGCAACGTCAAACATCGACACGGCAAAGTGGATTCTTGCGGAAAAACAAGATTTTATTTCAAGGCCATCTTACCCAGCGCTCACAAACGCATGCACAAAGACGTCGACGCTAATGCGCGCACACACGTATGTATGAATGGACACGTCCTTCCCCCCCTTGCCTGTCATGCATGAAACACGACCCGCAACTCAGCCATGCAGGGTGCCGCCTCCCTACGCACTCAAAAGCATTGCCACGGCAACCCGTCAAATACATTTTGAGTGGACAAAGAGGGAAAAAAAAAAAACAAAAAAAAACAACAAAAACAACAACAAGCAGCATCCACCACTCCCATCGCCCCTCCCTCCACCGTCCCGGCAACCACAATGATGATGGGCCGCCCCGATTGGCGGGTGGGTGGCTGGCGAGACATGAAGCAGGTGGGTGCCCCCCCCCCAACCAAGTAGGAAACAGGAAGTGAGGCGGGGTCAACGGGGAGGCTGGGTATTGGTCATTAACAGGAAGAAACATACCAAATCTAGAACAGAGATAGCTGGGACAGCAGTCTGCTGCTGCAGAACAAGAAGAGGAAGAAGAAGAGTATAGCATGAGAGGGGTTGGGGGGGGGGAAGGGAGGAAGGAGGCGGGACAGGGGTGTAAGTGCAGGAAAACATGGTTGTGAATTTACAACCAAAAAAAAGAAAAAGAAAAGAGGGAGGGGGCGCAGGAAGAAGAAGCTGGAAATGAGAAGGCAAGGAGGACATACAGACAAGTCAAAACATTGGCTGCCCTCGGATCACCAGCTCCTTTCACGCCGTCCAAAAGTTGACCGTCCAAAAGGTGGTATCGGCGATCGTGGGAAGCTGGGACCCGAGACAGCTTTTCCCTGGCTTGCTGTCCTGCTGCCAATACGGAACAGGCCTTCATCCGCTGTCATATGCGAATAAATGCTGGCTTTGCCGTTTTCACAAAGGCGGCGTGAAAGGGGCAAAGTGAAGAGCAAACTTCATTCCCTGTCTGCAACACCTTCGCTGTTTGCTCTCTGGGTCCAATCGGCTGTTGCATTTTTAATACTCTCACGGAAAAGCATCAAGTTGTCGTGCGTGACGTCACCCCGGCTAGCCAAGCTGCTGTCTGGCCCCGCCCACTCGGCCCTCTGGCCAATTGCGTCGAAGCAGTTTAAACATGGCAAAGCGATGGCAGAAGCATGTTGCAGATGCACATTCACTGGCTTTGCTGTTGAATGTTAGCAGCTTTTCGGGGTTCCCACGGGGTTCCCGCCAACCCCATCTCATCAGCAAAGATCCACAACGAGTTACGTGCGCTCACCCTGGCTCGCTTCTCAGCCTCCAGCCTCTGCATGATCATCATGGTGTCCACGTCCTCGTCGTCCTCCTCCTCCTCGTCGTCGTCGCTCTGCTTGGACTCCTGCAGACGCTTCTGGAACTGCCACTCCAGCATCAGCTTGCGCAGACGGTCGCTCTCCTCGGCCGTGCGCTCCGGCTTGGCCTGAGCAAAAACAGCACATCGTGTTTTCATGAAGGATTTTCATTCAGCAAATGCACACTATTCCCCCGCTGCTCGCTGCTGGCGGGCAGAGAAGGAGCCGTGCTCTGAAAACCAAAACTACGGGAGGAACTGACGCAAAACCTGGTGCGGTTGGAGCTCCTCAACTCACTTCAACATTTATTTATTTGACCCTTGTTTATCCAGGTAAGACATCTGAGAACGGGATCCCATCTGCAAAGGCTGACCTGGCTGCAGACGTTTGACGAGTGACCAAATATTGAAAAGAAGAGTAAATGCGGAGTTTGAGAGCAAAGAGGTTAATAAAAATCCTGGGGCAAAGAGTGCGGGCGGTGGCATGCATGGTGAGCAGAGAACCAAGATAAATTGGGCTCTTTACAATGAGCTCTCGTGAAAACAAACAAACGGTGTGACACCACCAACATTCCACCAGGTGGTGCCAGAGCATTACTTGAGTTGTTTCCATCAGCCGTGATCGCCCGTGTGGAGAAGCGCAAACACATCCTTCATAAATCAAAACAATATGGTATAGATGGTATAGATGCCGATTAAAGTCCCCGAACCTTCGGAGTGGCGGCATCAGAAAACCTCTCAGAATCAGAACCAAAAGCTTTTGTAGCACCAGTGTCAAAATCAAAGTTCTGGCTGGGGTAATTTATCAGGGCCTAATAAAAGGGAATGCCAGGCAGTAGTAGTTCAGTGCATGCAGCCCAGGAACCTTTCAGGTGGAGTCAGTCACAAAACACGCCAACACAACACTCCCCAGAAGCCGAAATCAGTTCTTGGCCTACCTGTAGTTCTTGGATCTCCTTATCCAAAAGGTCGACGATATGAAGCTGCTGCTGCTTCTCGGCCTTCTCGCGGGCGTCCCGCTTCCACGGGTCGGGCGACAGGCTGTCGCTGGTCAGCTCCTCCTTGCTGATGGTGATGTACTGCAGGTCTCGCCGCTCGATGGTGCGAGGTTGCTGCTGGGGGAGAAGGTCCCGGATCACCGTGTCCATACCTGCTGGAACAAAGGCGCACGTTTCTGAAACAAAGCCCCAACGTTGAAACTCAAGATGACGGTCATAGAAGAGAGTGGCTATTTTGAGAGGCTGTTGGCAAGGATCAATAGTGCCATTTACTGACTGATTTTTTTTGGGGGTGGTGACAGAGACTCTCCATGCTTTGCTTTCTAGCCACATTTGAAGTTCTGAACAGCAGGCATGGGGGGCACTACCTGGAGGGTTGGAAGCAGGAGGCACAGCCGAGCGAGGCAGGCTGGCCAGCTTCTCGGGTCTGAATGGGGGCTGCTGGGGCTGCGAGGGTGGGAACGCATGAGCGGGGCCCATGGAGCCTGGAGTGAGCGGCGGCTGCTGCTGTTGGTGAGGATGCGGGTGGTGGTGGGACGGAGGAGGGGGCATGGTGCCGCCGTTGTTGTGAGGCGGGACGGGCATGACGGGGTTGGCCCGGATCTGGCCCAGCTTCCTCTCTTGCTCCCTCCTCTTCCTCTCCCTGTTGAAATCGTCATCGTCAATCATTCATAACTTCAAAACAAAGAAGATGTAATTTCTAGAAGAAATGTGTGAGAATACGGAAAAGTGAACAGAAACAAAATAAGGATTAACTGAAATGTTGTAAAATGTTGCCGGATGCTGGAAAGGTTTGAATCGATGGGGAAATGTGGAAGAATGAGGTACATTTTGGAAAA
>NW_017805282.1:743579-808260 GCF_001891065.2 Hippocampus comes | reverse complement strand
AAAAAAGCGGCAGCGTACCTCTCCTCCTCCAGGCGAGCTTTCTCTTTCTCATACCAACGTTGTTGCTCTTCGCGCTTCTTGCGGTCGGCGGCTTGCTGGGCCGTCGCCGAGTTGACGGCGCCGGGCGGCGGCGGCAGAGGCATCTCGGAGTGGGGCTCATACATGTCGTAGGCGTCTGGGTAGGGGGCCGGCGGCGGGGGAGGCGGCGGCGGCAGGTCCGAACGGGACGGCGTCTGGACCGAGTGCGGCGGCACGGCATGCGCAGCGTGCGGCGCATTGGGCGTCTTCCAGCGGCCTGGCCCCGTCTTTTGGTTCTTCCCGGACGACGCCGAGAAATTGAGGTGCTCCTGGCTGGACGTGGACGACTCCAGCGAGGAGGAAACCTGCTGCTGAGGAACCCAGTGGTCCGCTCCGGCCACACCTGAAAGCACGTCGAGCCACATTACAACGAGAAGCAGGAACTTAGCGAGGCAACTGGACTCCTGTTAGTTGTTGACAGGCTTGCGAAATGAAACAAATTTCCAAAAGTGGAATCTTTCCATGAGAATTCACAAGACCTTGTGTGAATTAATCACAATAGAACGATTTTTAGGACAGATCCAGTTTTTGTAAATGTTCAAGTGCATTTTTGATCGACTCTGCGACGCAATTCAGCCACGATTAAAAATTCTGTTGACGGTCCCCCATTCATGAAAAGCGGTTCCCGAACCCCGTGCAGCATTCGACAGTTGGGGTTGTTTGTGACCGCGTCGCTGGTCGTGCTGTGGACCTGAAGCTTCTTACCCTGAGGTCCCCTCTGATAGTCCAGATCTCTGTGCTGGTATTCTTGCTGGTAGTGCTGCTGCATGCGCTCGTCCGGCCTCAGGATCCCGGGCGGAGGGTACATGTCCTCCTGGAAGTGGTTGACCCGCTAAGCGGGAGAGGAAAAGGTCAAAAGGGTTTGCAGCGAGCAGTTGAGCTCACTTGTTTTGAGGTTTTTCAGGGACAGGAAGCACAAGCGGCGGGGAGTGTTTTGAACCTGCATGCTGTTGTGGATTTTGTCCACTGAGGCGAGGTGTTCCCTGTCCTCCATGGTCTGCCAGTGCTGCGAGGATCCCGGCCCGGGGCCCACAACGCGATCTTGGCTCTTGGATGCCGGGATGGTGAAGTACTCGCGGGCGTAGGTTTGCGTGGGGATGGGATATGCCTCCGGGCGCGGGGGTGAAGGTTCATCCTGAGAAAGGGGCAACCAAGATTAACCAAGGGTCCACTAAAAACAGGGCCTATTGAACATCACCATCATGAGAAGGCTTCATTCATAATATTCGACCACACTAATACAATAATTTAGTGCTCATGTGTTTGGTGCTAAAATGCGATTTTGTCAAAGTCAGGACAAAAGTTCATTCACTCTTGATGCAAAGAAACCATCTGGGTTTGCCAGAAAATAGTTCCGTTGGCATAATGGTGTCAACTTTCACATACTTCTGGAATTCCTCAGGCGGGAGCCGTCGGCTGCGAGGCAAAAGCGGCGAAGTACTTACGTCAGCGCAAAGATTGCCGGTGGAGACGGAGGTGATCTTGGTGCCGGGCCCGGCAGGATACACTGGCTTGCCCGCAGGACTCTGGCCCTGATCTGAGGAGAGAGCGCTCATTGTTGAAAGGAGACGACTAGTGAATGCGGAGTTCTACTGTGGAAAATGTGGAAGCATCGCGAGTGAATGTAAATGAGGCATAGTCAACAAAGACCCGTGGAAATGTAAATGTTATTCTTCGAGCTATTAGCGAATATAGTACCGTATTGGCCCGAATATAAGACGGTGTTTTTTACATTGAAATAAGACTGAAAAAGTGGGGGTCGTCTTATATTCGGGGTCTACACATTATACCCATTCGCGACGCTAGATGGCGCCAGATATCAATGAAGCGAATGCTGAACTTGACTCCCCAGGCCAAAGTGAACCCCTGCCACGAAGAATAAAAATAAAAATAACGGTAGCACGGAGAAGAAAAATAAAACATACCGGTAAGAAGGAAAAGAGAAGAAAATAAAAGAAGAGATAACAGAAAATGGAGAAACGTAGTGACAATCTGGAGAAAAGTGGGTCGAAGATCGGCCAGGTTAACCGGCAGCTGAGGAGAAGTTATGATGTCATTTATATTTCAAAAACCAGAAGCCATTCATTTACGAATATTTGAATGAGGCAAAATAACATGCTTTTTCTCTCAAATATATTGTAATAATCATTTGCTTCAGATGTACTGTAATTATTTTCTGTATAAAAATTAATTTGGTGTTCAAAAAGTCTTTTTTCAAACTTGAGTCTTGAAAAAGAGGGTGTCGTCTTATAATCAGGGCCGTCTTATTTTCAGGCCAATACGGTATTTATCGTGACAGGCCTAGCTGGGTTGAATACATTTTGAAATAAGAAGGCATGTGCTAAGTTTGGAAAATGTCTGACAATTCTTTTCAGGGACAATCTGTCATTTGCGTGACTGGAAGGAATTGGTGAAAAGTGGAAAACGTTCCCAAGATGTTTGAATACAGTATTTTGACGTGCTTACTGGCCACGTTGGGACTGGAACGGTGGTCGGCCCGGTTTTTGAGGAGGCGGTCTTCCCCGCTCATCTTCTTTGGTTCCGGGTAAGCGTCCCAGCCGGCCTGCGGACTCTCCGGGGAGCCGTTCTGCACCGAGCTATTGTACAGCTCAAAGCCTTCACTCTTCGGACGCATCTTGCCATTTTTCTCGCGGCCGCGGTCCGACGCTGCACAAACGGGAAGTGACGCGAGGTCTTCACACAATCGTTCCACGACTAAGGAAAGGTTTTCCCATGTACACATTGCATAATGCGGACCAAGCATACCCTCGTAAAAATGCTCTTTACCAAATTAGGAATGGCCGACCTGTCTGACATAAAAACATGGAGGATAAATCCAATATCAATGTTTCCGAGAAAAGCGAACACACGTTGAATGCTTTTGTATCACTTGTTGTTGGATTACCCTTATCATGCACAAATAATAACCTGTAACCTGTCCACTGTAGTAACCGCTGTCCCTGAAAGGGTTGAAAACATCTGCTGCTGGTAGTTTTTCATATGCATGTTTATAATGCAGTTTCATGATTTTTCAAGACCCTTTCAAGAGCGGGTTTTGGCGGCAATGTGGTGGTCACACAGACAGTTTGAGGGACTGTTTATAGTGCTCTCTTGAAGACTTGTTAGAATTGCCCTTGAAATTAATGCACCCATTGTAGTTTCAAGATGGCCAATTTTACCATTAGTTCCTGACGCAATACGGGTTGGTTTATCTAAAGTCCATTTTTAGTAGACTCAGGTCACATTTGAGCCGTAGAAGCCTCATGCGGCTCCTTTGCATTGCTGAAAATGTCAAAAATGGGCCCAACTGGACCCAAAGAGCAAGTCAGATTTCAGCAATGAATAAATTCAGCCGTCGTAGGTTGGACTGGCTAAATAGTTGATGTTCTCAAGACAATGTGGGTTTAGGGAAGCTGCTTTGATGAAATGGACGCAAGAGGTACCTCGAGGCATCAAGGGGCTGGGCTGGTTGAGGAGCGTGGCCAGGCCGTGGTAAATGGCTCCCTGCTTTGCCACCTCCAGCGTCACCACCGATCCCGTCCTGGTCATTAGCTCGGCCGCCCTGGAGCAGCGCAGGCATCCGCAAATCAGCAATCGCTCACTTTCGCTTGCGGTCAAACGCGCCAACAAACGACCAAGAAGCTCCTGGATCCGAGGAGACGTTGCTGCACCATTTGTGTTTATTGTAATATTAATTCTAATCTGAAATCGGGTAATTGTGGGGGGAAAAAAAATCCATCCATCCATCTCTCCATCCATTTTCAAATCCGCTTACGCTCACGAGGGTCGCGGGTGTGCTGGAGCCTGTCCCAGCTTTCCTCTCGGGCAGTAGGCGGGGGACACCCTGAACTGGTTGCCAGCCAATCGAGGAGCACATATAAACAACCATCCGCGCTCACACATCGGGACAATTTGTATGTTCCATTAACCTGCCACGCTTGTTTTTGGAATGTGGGAGAAAAACCAGAGTACCCAGAGAAAACCCACGCAGGCCCGGGGAGAACATGTAAACTCCACACAGGAAGGCCGGAGCCAGAATTGAACCCTGCGCCTGTGCACTATGAGGCAGACGCGCTAAACAGTCAACCACCGGGCTGCCCGGGAAAAAAAATCTTTGATTTAATTTTAGGGCCATATTGACCATCCTAAAATGGTAAAAATGTGTTGCTGGGACACTTGTGAACTATTTTGGGGGGGTGTGTGTTAAACAATGTGCACTATGTCTCCTTCCAAATGATGTGATGTTTTTGACTCGGACAAACAGCATTTGAAAATCATTCCCAGGCCTGAGGTTGGTGGGATGTGGTCACGTCATGTCATTTATTTGTTTGTTTCCAGCACCAGTAAAGCGCAAAGCATCAGCGCGCACGTGCGCGTGCTGATGCTTTGCGTGCGTGCGTGTGTGTGTGTGTGGTTGAGGCCGACAATTCACTCCGGACTGTAACAGGCATCATCAGACTTTTGGAATGTCTCACCTCTCTTGCGACAAGCCCACTAGGCTGCGCCCGTCCACGCTCAACAACTGGTCGCCGGCTGCCAGACGCCCATCCTACGCAGCCATTAAAAAAAAAAAAAGAGGTGTCTCAGTGTGTGTTTGTGTGAGAGAGGTTGCATCTAACGTCACTGCGGTACCAACCATGTCGGCCGCGCCTCCTTTGACCACCGACTTGATGTAGATGCCCAGTTTCTCCTGGCCAGCGCCCTGCGGAAAAACACACAAAACTCAGCCGTGGTCCAAATGGCGTGGCGCCACCTGGTGAGCGTCTAAAAGTGGAAACGCATGGGAGCAGACCTTCAACAAGTTTGAGGTCAGAAAAGGCCACATGAGGAGTAAAATGCATGCAGACTCCTGCATGAGAGAAGTTGATTGGCTTTGTGAGTGGAGAAAAGAAAAAAAAAAAAAAGCACATTTTCGTGGCATTTCTTGGACAAGTTTTTCATTTGATTATCAAACGAAAAGCATTTGCAAAGCAAAAGCTGCACCTTGCTCTGACAAAAACTGGTTTGCTTACATAGGCACCTCAATTGATTTGATTTGATTTTACTTTTAGTCTGCAATAAGCAAATGAGATGTTTTTATGTAATTTTACCGTAATATGTAAGAAGCGCCCCAAATTAATTTTACTGACTTATTTTTCCAAAAGGTAGCCAACGACTTGTTTTTGTAAGATGAAATCGGTGCCTAAAATGAATTTTAATTTTATTTACCAATAGTTTTATATGTTACAAGCACTAAAGATGATTTTTGCTGATGACCTCAAATGTCTAATAAGTACATATTGTGTTTTTTTTTCTTTTCAGAACATTTGAAGAAGCAAAGATGAAAATGTATGATGTATGATGTAACATGCACCAAAGATACTTTTAAAAATATAACAATAAAAAAAAGGTATGACGAACTCAACTCACCTCAACTTTGTAGAACACTTTAAAACCACCACCATAGCATACATTGAAAACAAATTGCTCACTAAAATAAAAAAAATAAATCAACCTAAGGTGCGTTTCAGGTTTGTTGTATTGTTGACTTCCTGCAGCCGGACGTTGCTTTTGAATGAGCCGACAAAAGTGAAAACCAGTTGAAAACAAGGACTTTTCGTCTGCAAAAATCAGAATCAAAAGATGTTTTTTTGGGGGGGTTTATTTGTTAATTTAGGATATTACTGTTGAAGCGTACAAGGTGGCTTTGTAAGATGTTATTACTGGGACTTTTACGATACAATTAGTCGGTTTTGCATGTTTTTACCAAAACTTTCCTTCCATAATAAGACGTTATCTGACTTCCCTTCCCCGAAATTGCCTTAGAACAAGAAAAAATAAATTGTAGCTATTTGAGACAATGACTTTTGTGCCACAAAAAAAAAAAAAAAGATCGTTTGTGTATGTTGGACATTTGAATAACTTGAAAGGAGCTTTGAGAACAATCAAAAATGGATGTTTTTGTTTTTCTGCAATGAATCACATTTTCATGTCAGACAAACACGCACACGTATGTGCTCATATGTACGGAGAGGGAAACCAGTCGTGATCCAAGGCATACCACAGCATTTGCCAACCACACTGGAGGTATCGTGAGGTGCACGGGACTAAAGTGTACACGCGTTTAACCAAATGCTAAAGAACCGAGGAGGCACGTGGACCATAAATGTACCGAGTAAGCAATTCAAGCTGCTTGGAAGTGGCCAAGAAATGGATTTCAGTCGGAGTTTTACAAATGTGAAATCCGCAAGAGCCTCAAACAAGCAGCAAGTGAGGGCAAAACTTAAAAAGGCTTTTGACACTTTTCTTCTTGCAAAGGAGTTGGGATAAATGTTAAAATTTGGACCGATATTGAAAGTTATGGGGAATGGAGACACTCACTTTGAAATAAAATGGGACATATTGTTGCAAAAATTCTGAAATGTTAAAAAAATAAAAATAATGCATACGCACAGAGATATCAAGTGTCCAAATTTTGACCCTACCGGCTCCATTGTTTCCTGGCTTGCAATCTCAGACAAGCTGCTTTGTTCACTGTAAATAAAAGTTTTGTTGATAGCAGCGAGCCAATGAAAGGGCCAATGAGCGTAGCTTGACTTGAAATTAAAAAAATATGTTTTCCCACAGATACTTGGACGTTATTATTTTTGCTTGAAGGCGTCCAGACACAAAAACATCGGCCAGGTTTGCTCCGTTGATCCAAGTGTGCACCGGCGCAGTAGCAAATGACACTTGTCAGCCTCCACTTTGTGCACTCGTGGAACGGTTTGCAGTAGCAAAAACGTAGGTTGGCGTGAAGAAAAAAATAAGCAGAAAGCGTTTTGGCACAAGTGTAGCACATTCCTCGGGTTGTCCGACACAAAAGTTCAAGCTGATCAAGTGCACCTGTGCCTATTTGCCTTGTGTCCCGCGTGTTCAAACAAGAACAGTTCGGGGCCTCCGGGGTTCTTTCTTCTTCCTAAACATTTTCGTGCCTCACCCGACGAGCGCTAAAAATGCAAGTACTACTTTTAATTGAACACAGACGCGGCTGAAAACCAAACCCAAATGTGCCAAGGTGTCTGTTAAAGCTGACAAAACCATTTTGTGAGATGGTGCAGCAACTTTTCATCCACAGGAAATCAGACATCCAGCCCATTGTTGCTGACCACATGCTTGCCGGGGCGGGGTGAGGTGGGCTTTTTCAAAGCCATTGTTTGCCTTTTGCAAGCCTTCCTCCAGTCAAACAAACAAACAAACACACGAGCAAGATTTCAAACACACAAACTTTTGGTGCTCTCTTATTGTTTCAGCGCTCAACTGGATAAACAAAACGAGAATCCCTCAGTATTGGTGACGAGCATCTGCAAAGGCACGCGCCACGCCCGACAATCGCAACGCATGTTCACAAACAACCCCTCAACTTTGCTTTAGAAATGCCCCCAGATAGCTTCATGCTAACACATAATGGAAAACCCCATAGGCAGGCTCAAAATGAGACTACAGAGTCGCGATGCTACAACCCTATCGGCAACAGCTATTGACAACAAATGGTCCAGCAACACATGTAGACACACAAGATAAGAATAATCACATGCATACAATAAAACTCTCTCCATCGCAGGTTCCGCATTTGTGGTTTTCAATCCTGCCAGCATTTTCCGGCATTGTCTTGAGTTTAAATCCGCCCAGTCATGAAAAAACTACTTGCATGTACTGATTCAGCCAATCGGAGTGCCACTATCTTTTTGTCAGCCGCTGATTGGTGGTTGTGTTGTGTTTGGATGAGGCATTCTGCACTGCTTTGTAAGTCATGTAATGTTTGCGAAGTGGCATTTGGTTTTTGCAGGCGTCCTCTGGAACGATGGAGGGGGATTTACTGTATATGCCTTATCCTCTGCAAAAAAATGAATATGACTACAGATCACGGAGGAGTCATTTACAGTGATTCAGCAGCAAATCTTATCTGACCATCATACCTGGACTCATCCCCACTCACCTATTCTGAATATGCTTGTATTTATAGTTTAAAATTTATCTTTACTTATGCACTTTTTGTTCCTCTACTTCTCCCTTTCATGATTTTTGCTGCTGTGAATTGGGAATTTCTCCATTCTGAGACAAATAAAAGTGTTCTTGTCTTATACAGCCCTTCACAAAAAAAAAAAATATCAGGAACGGAATAAAGCTATTTTGAATCATTTCAATCGGGCAAAGATGATTTGAGAGACATACCAAATTTGAATTACAAGTGAACTTAATATCTTCAGGCACATCTGTACTGAAGCAGTGACCGAATGGCTCAACTGTAATCTGCAGACGGCTGCAAACATATGCTGCCCGTGTGCGTTTGTGTGCGCGTGTGTGTACAAGTTGAACCATTAGCCAGGCAGCCTTTCAAGCAAACACCAAAGCCACAAAGATGAAGGCCATCAAAGCTGCTGGCGGCAACCAACACGTGCAACGGTCGCCCGCGCTTTAGCCACGAAAAAAAAAACACAACACTCTTCACACACTCCTTTTAAATTCAATTCACCTCTTGATACATTCTCATGACAACAAACATACCTGCTCTTTCCTGCCCACCACGGAGAACCACATGTCCTGCTCCACACTGCTCCCAAAACACACACGCACAAACACGTCTTTGCCTGTTAGCGTGCAACGCCAAGCTAGGTGGACTTGAAAAGTAGCATTGAAGCGCCGTGGCGGTCAAACACCTGAGAAAACAGAAGGCTCCCGGTCTCCAAAAAAAAAAAAAAAAAGTTCCTGAGCAGCGTCAAAATTCCTCCGCAAAAGTGCTGCCGAGCCGGGACGCCGGTTGGTCCGACTGAAGTGGTGCACTGCTTTGCGCACGCACACACACACATACACACACGGCCAGTTACATAAGCCCAGCCCCGTCGACTGAGAATCCAAGCAGCTGTTTGGACAAAATTCTCCCTACCTGTCGTTCCCATCGCACGCACGCACGCACACACGCACGTACACACAAAGTGCTTAAAAAACAAACAGCGCAAAAAAAAAGGAGGCTTCCTCCCAAACATCCTTCCTTCCCACACAGGAAATCGGTGGCCACGAGCAGGACGGAGGTTTTCTATTTAAACTTCAGCTCACTCCCAACGCACGTGAGCGGCAACGGCAGCGCTTGCTTAATTTAGGTACAAGTTTATCCCGTAGAAAATGAAACAAAATTACTCCCCCCTCCCTTAAAAAAAAAAAAAGGCTATGCTGTGCAATGTTGACAAAGGCAAGTTCAGTGGTGACTTCAGAAACAAGTTTAAGATCGTCATGCGGACAAAGGAAGAAGACTTTCACGATTGCTGTAAGTGACTCAGTAAAATGCAGATTGCAGTGTTTTTCGGACTTGGAGGTCATTCGTCTTTTTCCAAGTTTGCCTGGTGCTGCGATTTATACTCCGGTGCGACTTGTTACAATAAGAAAATCTTTATACAGCAGCAAAGTTATATACAGAAGAAGAAAGTAGAAGAACAAAAAGTTTTAGGAGCTGCTGTAAAGGCAGCCACTCGCACGGCGCCATCTTGAAGTCATAATAACATCATAACAAAATAACACAACACAATTTCTCCATTGTGAGACGAATAAAGGTTTTCTTATCTTGTCTTAACACATATGACACGCACAGTCATTCAATCTTAGGCATGACACGCACAGTCATTCAATCTTAAGCACTTTTCTGCAAACACTTTGTTGTTTGAAGCAGTTATAGATGAAAGACGACAGGATCAAAGTGTCCTTTCAGGATCAGGGATGTTGAAATCAGAGCTCGGACTGGCACCCAAATTGAGTTGAGGGCAGCAAATGAGTTCCTGTTGGATTTTAAACACTAACTTCTAACTACAAAAACCTTATTCTTTTTTTTTTTTTAATTAAAATGGTTTACTTGAACAAGAATCCCGTGTGTCATTGTGGCCAAAGGTAGAATCTGGCTCGGTTATTGCACAGATGGCTGTCGTAGCAGACGCCGCATGCTAATCTAACAATACTTTCATACATTTTGACTGATGCGACTTATACTCCAAAAAAATACAGCACTAATTTTTCAGGCATTTACGGTACAGTATTTGCATATTCATATATTTGTGGATTTCTTTTCGCCATCGCTCAATTCTCAGAAAAGCCTGCTCATTTATGCTTTTTTAATCCAGTATGCCAATTATTTGCTGTTTTTTCTTAACAAAGCTTTTTTTCCTTTTAAACATAGAAACTATTCATTAGCCTGTCTACGACATTTCTCATAATGTTGTAGCATTAAGCTAAGACAAAGTGCTGCGTCTGTTTCCAATGCATAACGCGAGTTTTGTTTGACACAACTTGTGCGCGAGTGGAGCTTGCAATTTCATGAAAGCGTTACAGATTCAATTAAATATTTCCAGCCATCAATATTTGCTCAAAGAACATCTGGATGATGTTTCCCGCCCCGCACTTGGTGATTTCTTGTTGTGTTTGGTGGGCGAGTATTTACACACGTGGACAGTGATCCACAGCAGCACTTCAACAAAGCCACTAAGCAGAACCTCGTGACGCTCTTCTGTTTAGTCTCTTGCACTTTTGTCAGACTCAACAATGAAATCCATCTCAAGCCAACGTCCAAGCATTCCGCTTATTTCCGGATTGCTCACCAGCTCTTTATTATTCAAAAATGCTCCACAAAAGTTCAAAGAAAGGATCTGCGCGTGCACGCGGGTCAACCGACGGGCGGTCGGGCTTACCTTGGCGGCCACGATGCTGAGGCCCATGCCGTTGTGCTTCTTCAGCGTCACCGTCACCACCTCCGGCTCCTTCCTCATTGGCTGACGCCACGCGCGCGTACACGGGAGGAAAGATGAGAAAAGAAAAGACACCAAGTGAGTGACCGAGGTTCCTCCTGGCACCTCAAGGAAGGCGCGCGAGTGATCAAAGTGGAGCGCATCAACAAGGAAGACACAAAGGGGGAGGCGGCGGAGGAGGAGAAGGAGGGCCAATGATGAACTGCTGGTTGCAAGTCAAGAATGGGAAACCACAACACAGCTGCGCACACACACACACAAACACACACACATACACACACATACCGCACAAAAAAGCATAGCCACACACACACAAACGCACGCAAGCCTTCACATACCGTCTCACGCGGTTACGCTCACAAACACACGCACTCACGAACAAAAACATTACACATACATTCTCTCACAGGCACACTCACATGCGCAATCGCACACTCTTTTCACACCAACATACAAATTCAGAAAAGCGCGCAGATGCGCGGGGCGGGCGGAGTGAGCGTGCGTGGCAGCAGCCGCGCCTTCCCACATCACAGGAGAAAATGTTCTCTCAAAGGCCGTCCAACACCAACACGCTGATGGCAGAGGGGAAAACAAGATGTCTGCACTCACTATGTGTGCGTGTATGGGTGTGTGTGTCCCGCCTTCTTCGTCATTGTTGTCATCATCGTGTGTGGCCCCCGAGACGGCATTTTGAGCAGACTGACGTGCGAGTCACGTGAGCGTCCGCAACAATGACTCACTTTCGCTAAAATGCACTTTGCGGTAAGCGTCGCCTGAAGGAAAGCTTCGAGAGTCAACATTTCCCGGACTTGGGCGAAAACCATCCCAGCCGTCAAAATGGACGCTTTGGTGTTTATGAGGTGGCCACGGGTGGGACAAACTCCCACAATGTCACTGGGATGCGAAAAGCTGCAGTGCAGGTCACACCCAGCCTTCATGAACATCAAAGGAAAATGGTTGGCTATCCGAGCTACACGAAGGCGTTTTGTGGGATTTTGAGGTGTCCTGAAATAGGCATCAAGGCAGGAATAAAACGGGCCAGTTGCAGAAAAAGTCTGCGCTCATTTTCGAACTTAAAGGCACTCTCGTTTCGTGCGACAAGCTCACTCATGCATTTCACGCGTGTGTTTGCTGCTTGTGTTCAGTAGAAACGCCGGCTCTCTCGATGTTGGCTGTCATACGTACCATGTCGGCGTTGTCGACAGCGGCGAATTGGCTCTCGCAGTCGGCACCCTCGAAGTGGACCGTCCAAGTTCCGGGGGAGCGAGGGTGCGGCGTCAGCCGGCAGAAGCCTGGTGGGCAGAACAAATCAACTTACGCAATGTCTCTCTCATGTCCAACACAACAAAGTTAGTGAAAGTTGTGATATCTTCAACTGATTGGATCTCAACCAAAGAAAATGTTGCTCTTCCTTTCAGTCCAATCAAAGGCTGACAAAAGATGTGTTGAATGTGGGGGGTTTTAATACTCCCACAAAAATTCAGAGAAATGTTTGATGTTTTGCGGTTTCTTTCACCTCGAGCACTCTGAGCCAATGAAACATTCCAAAATATTTCATCACCAAAAAAAAAAAAAAGACTACAATAGATGGATGTTTTTTTTCACATTTCTTTCCTTGAAAATACGATTTGATCAGGAGAGGGCAAAAAGCATGCTATTTTGCCACAATTCTGAGTATTGTATTTTGTCATTGAAACATTCAGTTTGCTCACAAAACACTGGATTGGACATTGAAAATGTTTATCTTTCGAAACGCTATTGCGGGCGTACCTCTCTGCAGCAGCGGGTCGAGGAAGTCCTGCAGGCCGTTGGGCAGGCTGCGCACCACGTCGCACGAGTAGCCGTCCTCGGGCAGCAGGAAGGGCAGCTGCAGGTCGGGGTCCTCCTCCAGCTGCACTTCGCGGCCGTCGCTACGCGCCAGCTCGTCCGCCGTGTTCTCCGCCACCGCCACCACGTGGTCGATCAGCTCCTGGCGGGATGGAGGAAGAAAAACGCTTCGTCGTAGCTCATTCCTTCTCGTGTTTTGCATGTTTGTCATGGTTCGTTGCAGCCCTGATTTGGATCAATATGATGTATCGATCGTGGAATCGGAATAGCTAATTCCGTATCCATTTTCGTGGCATCCTGGAAATTTCACCTGAAAGGCAAATACGATCTCCAAGATTTTGAGAGTAGTTTCTTACGGGGGGGATGTAAGGCTCGTCGGGAGCACAGTGGTAGTTGGTCATGAGCGCGTGCAGCTGCAGCGAGTTGAGCTTGAAGCACGTGCTGTGGATGTTCTGGACGTCCTGCATGGAGTACTTGTCCATGGTCAGCAGGGTGGTGGCCTAGAGGATACCCACACACAAACAAGTCTTAGACAAACAAGATGACTGGTTGACAAATTGCAGTTCAAAATATCCATAAAAATATTCTCAGGGGTTCTCAAAGTCGACGTGTCAAAATACTGGCGTCACATGCCCGAAAAACTAACGCAAATGGAACGTCTGTCCATTTTCGTGATCGGATGAGGGTCAAAAGGTCGGTAGCCGTCAGGTGGCTTGCGCAGCGGCGGCTCTCACCTGCACGATGCGACTGAGGTGGCAGTCGGCGGCCAGCTCCAGGCCCTGCTTCTCGGCCCAGGCCTCGATGTGGCTGAGCTGCTGGCGCAGGATGGCGCCCCAGTAGTGGCAGCACAGGCCCGACTCGCTGTCCGTCACCAGCTTGTTGAAGAGCCACATGTTGATGAAGTGGAAGAGCTGCGAGAACAGCTGGATGGTCAGCGCCGCGTTGACGCGACACCGACGCAGCAGCGACATGGCGCCCGTCAGCGTGTGCAGGACGTCCTCTATTTAAAAATACGTTTTAAAAATTAAATAGGAGCTTACACAATAAGAAAAGTTCATTTGTAGTATTTTTTTAAGTCTATTACCTATCTTGGGTCTCTGGGGATTGTGCTCCTCCGGGTCATCCAGGAAGGCGACCATGTAGTTGTTGAGGTCGGCCTGCAGGCAGTGCACCAGGTACCTGCGAGAGCGCAACACACGCCTTTCAGAGCTTCGCGCGAAGATTAAGTCATGTTGCTGTGTGTGTGTGTGTGTGTGTGTGTGTGTGTGTGTATGTATGTTTGTCTAATGAAAGTGACGTGGAGTCACACTGACTTGAAGGCCATCTGGACAAGGTGCGCCAGGACGTCCTGGGCGTCCAGCGTGACGCGGCTCATGTCGCGGTCCTGCTTGATGAAGTTGAGTAGCTCCGAGGCGTTGGCCATCCAAAAGGCCAGCGCGCCCGCAATGTTCTTCTGCTTCTGCAATGTCGCAAACACACGCACAGAAGATGGAAAAGCGTCACGCCGACAGCGTCCATCGCCAGCCATGTGTTACAAGTCTGTCGCTTTCAGTGGCAGCCAAGAGCGAGTTGGTTACTTGAAGGATAGACTCATGCCCAGCACACGCCGACCCCTTTCCTCTCCCCGCAAAAAGAATTGGTTATGACCACCGGCCAATCACCTGAGAGCTCAGCGGCGACGCTAGTGACCAGTCGTCCAGTCAAGATATCAAGTCACCAGACAGCAACCTCCTCCTCCACATTCGCAACTTTGTCTACGCTCATCGGCACCACCTTGTGGCCATTTGTATTTCCTTTCAGGATCAACCCTGACTTTCAAAATACTGAACTGTGCATGGAAATGGATTTGGGATGAAAGTCTACTTGATGATGCATGATGAGGCTATTCTAGCAATTACCCCATTGATAATTTAAGCATTAAGACAAAAAAAAAAAAGAGTTTGCATTAATTAGCTGGTCAAAAAAAAAAAAATCATGGAATTGTTCTGAGATGGAAGTAAACGTTCAATTCAAGACGACTTTTGACGTCGATTTTCGAATCTCCTTTTATTACATATGAAACAACTGTCGCGTTCCTGCTTCATTTCTGAAAACATTCAGTCGGCAAATGAAAAATGCCTTCCGCAGTTCGGGATGGCTCGCCCGCCAAATCCGTTTACGAGCCTCTTTCAATCGGTTGGCCTCAAACTCTCCCATGATTTTGTTGCATTTACGAATGATTGTCAAAATCGTCGACTTTGCCAATTCGTAGTCTCGGTTGAGCTTCGTCTGGGAGACTCCCTTACGAAATTGAGAGATCATTTCAGCCTTCACAGAGAGCGAGATTTGGTTCCGTTTACCAGACATGTTTTCAGACCATGTGCGCCGTGTCTCCGCAAATACAACAATGTACGAGTCGATCAGTAGCGTTGCTAAGCAACGGAGGCAATCTTGGTATCTATTATAAGTTACACTTTAAAAAAAAAAATCTCAAAAACCTGATGTGACTTTTTTTTTGTTGTTTTTGTTGGGTTTTTTTTTTTTGGAAACAGCATCCAAAATATCTTTAGGGACACAAAAAAGCCATCTCGGATAGAAATTAGCTGTTGACCAGAGTGATTGAACAAAAATGCCGACACAAAATATGCATGAGAGGTGCAGGCATTATTTTTGGCCACATGAGGTTACCATCCGCACATTCCACACTGTAGTATCTGTGACGTTAAATGCGTGTAGAAAAAATTATTACTGCAAATCTTTAAGGCGGACATTTGCCTTCAAATTTTGTGATTGATTAATGTGATTAATTGGATTAATATGAATTAATTTATTCTCGTGATGAGAAAGCATTTAATTTTATTTATATTTTTAAAGCAAAATGGTATAAAAAAACATTGACGCAGTGCTAATATTGTCGGGATGCACTATACATTGAACAAGTTTTGTTTGTTTTTTTACAGTTTTGTTGTCCTAATGTAGAAATGGAGGAGGCGGGGCTTGCTATCTGAGGAGCTGATTGGTTAATATGATCCACCAATCAGAGCGGGCACTCATCTATCTCTGCCCACCTAGAAGGAGGGAGGGTCAAAAGGGGGACGGTGGGGGGTCAAAGGAACCAAAAAGAGAAAACCAACTAAATCATTGTTGGGAGCAGCCGGGGGTTGTTAAGGAGCCGAGCGCATCCAAAAATGAAAAGTTCCCAAAAAGGAACGAGAGACAGACGAAGCGTTAGAGTCGTTCATACACAAGCGTCACGTCACACAGAAGACGCAAGGATGCAACAACTGCACGGCCACGAGGAATTGCTTTCAACTCGGCCGCTGGCGATTCGTGTTGGTTTTAGTGGCAGGCAGGCAGGTCCCGGAAGCTGAATGGAATCATTAGTCGGGGGATGATGTCAAGTTTTCCGGCTGTGGAAGGTTGTGTTCTTTCTCCTTTTGTACACGAGTGCCTTGACTTACGAGATCAACTTGTTCCTTAACCAAGATCAGAACTTCAAATCGACTCTTGCTATGTGGCTTCATATCAAGAAAATAGCACACGGCAATCATACAATATAATAAAAGCAAAGGTAAAAGTAAAAGCAATCGGTTGGTACTGTACATACTGTGTATTTGTGGGTTGGATGTGCGCCTTTACGGGGCCTTGCCAAGTGAGTGATGCCATGCGCGTGAGCACCATTTTTAATCACCTCACAAGCTTCCCAGTAATTCCAAGCTTTACTTAAAGCACAAAAAAAATCAATAAAAAAAGTCCAAGCGAGAGCTCAAAATGCAAAAAACACGTTAAGTTGGGGCACTCGTATGTCAAGGAACTACTGTAGATTGTTGGTGTTTGTTTTATATTACATTGCTGTTAGAGTAACAGAAATAAAGAAGCAACAGCAGCAACAAACAATTGGGTGGTGGGTGGGAAGTAGGGGTGAAAGAAGCACGAGAAAGACAGAAAGAAAGAATATGGAGGAAAAAGTGGGTAATGTGACAAGGTTGGGCGACCACGAAGCCTATTGAGCATATTTATGACTGTAAAAATGGGCGCAAATGTCCAATATTTTTAAGGTTTAGGTGGGATTCTCAGCTCAGTAATAAGTAAAACTTTTAAGAAAAAGAAAAAAAAAAAAAGGGGGGGGGGGGGGGTGCAACACAGAGTATTTGCAAAATAAATCAAACAGACCTGCTCCAAAACTCATCAAAGCTAAATTCATTTGAAAAACAAAAGTCAAAACTAAATAAAAAGTAACTGTACAAAGAAAAATTCCAGACGATAAGTCCCATAGATTTTTTGTTTCTGGAATTTCAAAAAGGTTTACACAACCGTAAAAGTTGGCATGGTTTGCATCTGCACTATTTAAATCCAGTGGCGCAATTTGTATCAAGTGTGTTGAATCGCATTGTGCGTCCTACACCGGAATAACAAAATGATTACAAATGATTAACATTTTTTGTCTCACTTTCTGACAATCACGGCTGCAGCCACTAAATATAAATCAGCTCATGACTGCAATTCCCGTTCAAAAACACGCTGCTTCATCAACGCTATTTCTGTCATCACGCGTAGCAGCCGCTTCAGGTGACGTTGCATTAAATTAGACATTTGGAGAGCATTTGGACTTCTAAACTATGCAACCTCTGCATTGGTGACTCATAGTTAAGAGACAGTTGTCACCATTGCTCTCATAAGGATGTTTGATATTTTAATGTGCACAAAAGTGCACTTGTTGAGCACTTTCATTCATTTAAAGAAAATATTAACTTGCCCAACTTGAGAGGGGGAGAGAGAGCGAGCGAGAGAACACAAGAAAAGGTGAGAGTCTGATGATGTGCTATCCTACCTGATCCCCTTCAGGACTTTCCTGCATGGGAGGAAGAGGAGGAGGAGGAGGACGAGGAAGGACACATTTCACAGGACAGAGAGAGAACACGTCAACAGCTACACTATGGTTACACGCACGCACACACACACACACGCGCGCGCACACACACACACACACACACACACACACACACACACACACACACACACACACACACACACACACACACACACACGGTCATGGTGGACAATGACAAGTTTGTCACACCCAAAGATGAAGGGCAGCATCTTGTTCGAGGTCCTCGCAGCTCTTGAAATAACTTTAAGGATCGGTCCATTACCGAGAGCGTTTGTCCTCATACGGGTTGCTCTTGTGTCAAGCCCAGCTCAGGTTAAGCGAAAATGAAAAGGCAAATTTTGGAGTCATATTTATGTATGTTGGTGCGAAAACAAGTTCACCGTGTCAGCTTCTCAACCTGCTCCGTGTTATGTCGTCGCCTCTCATACGTTCAACGATGGTCAACTTCTTTCTTTCTTTTTTTTTTAATTAAGAGGAAGGTGGGGTCGCTTTTGGGAATGTGTTGTGTCAACAATAAAAATTAAGCATTTCCTTTGAAAATTTCCTCAAAATAAAAAGAAATTGATTTGACCTGAATGAAATTGGCGAATTAACAGCCATGTCATTTTCTGTGCTAACTGGGCTCTCGGTTACCAGCTATAAATTCTCCAAACACACATTTGCGCAATAGCGTTTGCGCTAGCGGTTAGCATACCCGAGCGGAAGACAAGACAGACGGACATACGACAAGCGGCATCACAAAGGTGAAGTGTGGACAGACAAGACATCAAAACGGCAGCTCGCGGCACGCAAAAACGACAACTGAAAAGCGTGGCGCCAACGGACGGGACGCGCGACGAGGAGAAAGAGGGGGAAGAAAGTGCTCACCTGGATGACGCCCTCCATCATGCTCACCATCTTGTTGACGATGGCGATGACTTTATGCGTGCGCTCCGAGGGCGACATGTCGGGCCGGTAGGCGGGAGACAGCACGTAGCGGCACGCCATGTACAGGACGTACGTGGGCGACAGCTTGAAATGCACCGTCGAGCTGTTGGTGTAGTTGATGATGGCCGAAAGGAACGTGTCTTCGGCTGCAGACAAAAGTCACCATACGTCAAAAACGCACGAGTGGTATCATTGCATCGTTCCTCAAAGCGATACTGTATAAACAAAGCTACTTGTTTACCCATCAATGGCGTTTTGCAAGCTGTGTTAGCATTAAGCTAGCAGACTGATGAGGTCATTTTAATACACGAATGTTTTCTCTCTAAACTGGTTGAAGACTCTTTTTTGAAGATTTATTTCCCGTCTTCCAAATTGCTGCCTGGCTCCAAAAACGATGGCCCAGCCCCAGTTGGTGTCAAATAAAAGTTTGGACTCACAGTTTTCTCTGAACTCGATGCTGGCCGGCAGAGTCAACTCAGACCGGTTGGCCGAGCCGTCCTGAGTCCGGCCGTCCTGCAGCTCGCCTCGGATCATTGGCTTCACCATCCCGCGCTCCATCTCCAGCTTTCCCGAGCTCTGCGCGCACCAAGTGCGTGTGACCTCACTTACTTTTACGCGGGTCAAGTTCCCTCACACCAAGCGTGCGCGTTACCTTGCTCGTGGGCATGGCGGCCCCGCTGTGGATGTCTCCCTGGAGGTCAAAGGTGGTTTCGGGAACGCTGCTGCAGCACACACACAAACAAAAGCGGCACATCAAGATGGAGGACGTCTCATAAGGACGGCCTAAGCCGGACCGAAACGCAATGAGGCAGCAGAACAAAACTCTTCCTTGTGTTTCCCGGCAGAAACACGCCGCCTGGCGCAATTCTGTGTTTGGCGGGTCAAGTGAAAAGATGGCTGCAAAGCGCGCTGCGTGAATTGTCATGTTTGAAGAGGTACACGCACGGTACTGACATGTGAGCACACACGCACAATGTTGTTTGCATTGGCTGTAGAAGAAGGGAGTCGCCAGTGTGCTGCTGGTCCAGGTCACGCAGCTAAACGTGAGTTCCAGCTGTCAGAAGCAGCGCAGATCAAGTTTTAAATGTGTGGAAAAACAATCTCGGGCCAAGTAGTGTTTCAAGTGACAAAGTCAAACACTCCACTTTGCCAAGCAACACAAAAATCAAACTCCAGACACTTGTTGACATGTCAAAAGTCATCCAATGGTACAGACGTCTCTATCAACACGGAGCCCACTAAATTCTGACAATTCCTAATTGGGCTTCATGGCGGCATCGCGTGCGAATCGAGGTCATCAAGACAAAATGAAGCGAGTGAAGCTACTTTACCACAAGCTGTGACCACTCCTCTCAATCATCTGTCACTCCCAAGAGCTTGAAATCCAGAGGTTCTTGTTGCTTTTCATTTTCCTGCTCTGTTTCCGACCGACCGTGCAAATGCGGGACCCGAGGAGGAGGAAGATGAAGAAGAGGAGGAGGAGGACACTGAGGCAGCCCCACCCTGCACCACGTTGTTGAGATTAGAGGGCCCGAGCAAACCTTGCTCAGGGTCTCCTCTCATTTGCTCTGATGCGTCGCTCCTTTCATCTCAAACGTCGTCGGGTTTCCCCCTCACAGATGGGGAGCATCCCTTACTCTCACTTTCGACCACAACCACAACGGCTAGGATCACAACTCAAAGCAGATCCAAAAGCAGACCGCAGAGTCTGACTAGAACGACACTCAACAACAACAACAAAAATCTCATGCAAATCTTCCGAATCAAAAAACCTACGACGACAGCTGCTACTAAATCCAAAGCTCAAGGCGACTTTGCCTCACCCAGATTTGTGTCTGACGCGCATGCCGGCAGCCGGCTCCCTCTTGGCGCCTTGGTCGTAGAGCGGGTCGACGAACTTGAAGACGTGCGCCGATCCGAAGCGCAGCGTGGCACCCGAGCGCAGCGCGGCCGTCTCGCCGATGCGCTGGCCGTCCACGAAGGTGTCGGCATCGGGGCCGTGCGGCGTCACCGTCACCAGGCCCTCGCTGTGCGTCAGGTTGCAGTGGTGTGGCAGCACGCCCGGGCCCAGCAGCTGGCGGCACACACACGCGCAACCGTCACACACCGGCGCGGCACACACGCAACCTCGAGCGACGGAAAGGAGAATTTCTTCTCGGCTACCTGGATGGCTCCGTCCTCGGTGCAGTCCGAGCCCACCTCGGTGATGCTGTGCTGGAGGCGGTACAGCTTGGGTTTGTCCCGTGAGTCCGACCCGTCTGCAAGGCAGCGAGGCACTCAATTAGATATAGTAGGAATGGGGGGGGGGGGGGGGGGGGGGGGGGGGGGGGTCACTCATTTTATGAAGTGAAAGCCGTATTCAGTCAGTGTCATCCAAAATGTCTTCTTTTCAGATCTACAAGGTAAACGTTTCATGATTTGAAATCATATAATTTGGTTGATCATAGCTCCCGATAGAGCTCCCGAGAGCTCCAAATTGACAAACTCTCGTAGTTAGGTGAAAGAAATAACAGGAGGCTGACTTTTTCAACTGAGCGACTGACATTCATGAGCTCTTGTCAAACCTTTGGATTTATTGGAATGCACCTGTGTACTTGTAGCGTATTATTTCATATCGACGCATATTCACACGCACACAGCACTTTTGAACTAAACGATCATAATAATCTAAATTGATGGGTGGAGGGTCTGGTGAGTCATCGAAGATGGTCAAGGGAGAGTTGCAGAGCACAGTAAGGTGAAGGGAAAAGTTAGTCGACTTCTGTAGTGAAGAAACACAAAAAAATTTGAGGTTTTTCTGATACCCAGTCATTTGCTCAGCGGACCGCATTATTAAAAAAAATAAAGAAATAAATAATCAACACCTTCCCCTACCTTATAACTAATTCAATCCCAGCCATCTTCACTGGAGCTACTCCCTCAATCCCCGCGTTTCACTGGATTTTGACTGATCTTGCAAGGCCCACAGAATATTTGGTTCTAATGCTCTGTACACATGGAGCCTACCAAAACAAAGTTTGGATTCTCTTCTTTCAGCAGGAAAAAAATGTTTCTATCCTTTTCCATTCTTCAGCAATTGGCATTACAAAATGGCTAAATTTGATGAAAATGGCGATTCCTAGGCAAAAAACGGAGAAAAAGAGCTTTTTGTAAAAGCATGCATTTCAAGCACGTGAGGCACCACTGCCACCTACTGGTCGCTTTTTTACATGATTTACAATGCAAACGTCTTATTATCATTCACAGATGCATCAGACCCTCCTCCTCTCTATGACGCAAAAAAAAAAAAAGACTTAGACGTACAAGTACGTCCTTGGTAGGCGGGGCCTAATTTTAAAAAGGCGTACAAGTATGGTACGTCTTGTGGAATGAAAGAGTTAATGGTCAAAATTTCTGCCATTATTCATGTCCATCGCGAACACTGTCTTGCGCTTTGCAGCTCTTTTTCTTGCATTTACGCGACAAACACTGCTGACACATAACAGTAGAAAGGCTGTGAGATGCACTTTTTTACCTTCGTGATGCCGATAGGCGTAGTAGGCATAGTGATTCCCTCGCCCTATCGCAGGCAGGCGCGGGAAGTGCAAGACATGCACAGGGGCGCGCACGCACACACGCAGCGGCAGTGCCACACCATGCCACGAAAAAGTAGGGAAGAGAAGAGACAACAAAGCTCGCGGTGAAAATGCAGCGGAAACGTTGTTAGGCAATCAGATGACAAGAGTAGCACATGTTAGTCTTGTGGCCTGACAGGTTAGTGTGATTGGGTGGTAGACAGGGAGTGGCGGGGAAGCAAGAAACAAGCTTGTTAGGTACAGAAGTCAAGTTGAGTTGGTTGGTTTGTGTTTTTTAAGAGGGACGCGTCTGCAGCTTCCCCTCGAGTGCACGTCAAAACTTTCCTTGTGGCGATATTCCTTGTTTCGGCCTCTCAACGTATTTTGCCAACGTTAGGTTAGAGGTGCAACAATTAATCCAAAATTATTCGGGGAGGAAAAAGGATCAGCCCGTTTTCAGACCTACAACTGTCCAAAAACTCAGAATTTGAGCCTCTCAGGGATTTGGTGGTCATTTGGTGGCTTCCAAAACTGAATTCCGCAGACTCATCCATGCTGAATAACGTACTCGACGTCGGTGGCAGCGAAGGAGTCCGTCAAGAGAGATTTCGACCAGAATGTGCTTAGACCCTTGTAATTTATCATCTTTTGCATTTTTGGACTTAAGAATGCCACTTAAATTTTTATCACAACCTCAAGCATCTGTTTTAAATGGTGAAAAAAAAGAGCCCCTTTGAAATGCCTAATAACCAGACAACGAGGCAGCTGCAGTAAAGATTGAAAGATACTAGCCCCACATCCTGTAAGTGAAAAAACGGATCCTCAATTTTGAAGCTGGAATTCTGGAAAGTATGGATCTTCATTTCACAACGGGATGTCCTTCATTTCAGAGTCAAGCGAGTGAGGATTTTTCCAGGGTGGTATTTTGAACATTCCCATCATAGTCCTAAAATTACACGGGAGCAGTTGGCATGGAGTAGGTTGGATTAGACGGAGACCTCAGCATGAATTTCACGTGCGATTAAACTTCCAAGTGACATCTGGACTCGTCAACACGTGATTCGCTTGAAGACTTCACCTCCGTTTGACCCGGCTTCTTTTGCATCTCGAAACGAGCAACAGTGACACCAGCTGGTCAGCGCCTGCCCCTGGGTACTTGTGCTAGTTTACTTTCAATGAGATGTACTGGCCATTGCGTGGGTGTGTGCGTGCGGGCGGGTACCCGGGCTCAGCTCCACCAGGTAAGGCAGTTTTTCCGGCGGCAGGGACCCGGAACTGTCTCTCCCTTGCAGACCCTTGTCATCTGCTTTCCTCATCTTCCTCATCTGGTAGTCAGGCGGTCTCTTCTTCAGCTGGAAGACCAACGCACCTGCACACAACACCACAAAAACAAATTGTTGGCAACATAATAATTTGCTTGGAGATGTACCACTAAGAAATTTAAAAAAAAATGGACGTAAGAGGGCTGTATGGGGGCAATGAACTCAAGGTCACAACAAGCTTGACCGCATAAACAGTTCTTCAAACACAGCTCCATTTTACTGTCAAAGCAAACATAACACAAAGAGAATTACAGGTGTATTGAAAACATTTCAAATTAGTCTCCTTGCTAAATGCAAAAACATAATGGGGAAACGCCATCGACAGGCTTTCAAGGAGCATTTACGGTATATAGCGATGTTATAAGGTCTGCACAAAATGTAAACAGACAAGGACAAAATATTCCCGGGCATATATTCTTTATCCTCTGCGAAAAACGACCACTCTTGCAATTGAGTTACGAGTCACAAAGCAGATGAGTGAAACGCTTCTTTGTTTCTGTCTAAATGACTGCGTTATACCGTCTCCTGGTGGCCAAACCGCACAACTGGAACAGATTGAGGGCATTTCTATTTTGAGTGAAACGCTTCTTTGTTTCTGTCTAAATGACTGCGTTATAACGCCTCCTGGTGGCCAAGCCGCACAACTGGAACAGATTGGGGACATTTCTATTTCTTTTTAAAGGGAAAGAGATACAAACGCTTGCAAATACAAGCCTGGTCACAAAACATTCAACTCTATCTGTTGTAATGTTGTCAGAGCAACACAAGGGGGCAGTACAGGCATGCAAAAATCATCTTGCCTCTGTCAGCAGGCCAATCCCTGAAGATCTGCAGCGGACACTCGCCGTCGTCCAGGATGACCTCCTTAGCCGACTTGTCATCTTGCTGCAATGCAACAAGACACATTTGAGGTTTTAATCTCTCACAGATATTTATGAAATGGAATCGTTTCATCCCACAATTCTCCCGTCGGGAAAGCGCAACAATGTCTGGGCGATAGTTGATGAGCGGTTGGCGACTCGAAAATATGAAACTCCGCGACTATTATATGTAGCTTTCTCTCGCTTTTCTGTGCACGTACACACACAGGCCCCTCCCCCAGACTGGCTGACATGCGAGCAAGCCAGCGTGCTGTCGAGCTCACTAACCTAATGGACTTTTGTTGTGATGCTGCCGCATCAGCAAATAAATATAAGCGGTGTGCGTGCGCGTCAGTGTGTGTGTGTGTGTGTGTGTGTGTGTGTGTGTGTGTGTGTGTGTGTGTGTGTGTGCGCATGTACATGTCTGTGATGTGACTCTCAGGAGGCTGTGGAAGACAGCCAACCCTCAGCATCTGCTCTCTGCGTGAAAGTCATTCGATTGCTTTCCTCCCGGAGCTTTTCATGTTGTGCGTTCAATTGCGTGCGTGCGTGCGTGCGTGGGTGGCCGCCTCAACGGTTTGTGACAAAATGCGGGGTTTAAAGACAGCGCCTAAAGTGTTATCTCACATTCCCTGGCAAGCATAGCTGTTTGGCCTTGATTAGGGTTGCGGCTATCAAATATGTTCTGTTATTGTAGCAACTATCCGATTGAGTACTGACTTCAATGGATAAGAATTTTATTTCGTAATCTAGAAACGAAATCGGCATTCAGAGCATCACTTTCTTTTGTTGACGTGGGGCTCTACACACCAGTGTCTGACTTTGAGTGTGCGTGGTTTGAAAAAGGCGTGGCCGGGCCTGGTGAGTGACGAGTCGGCAAATGAGTGTGGAGAGTTGATTGGTTTTAAGTGATCTGATTTTCGATTTTGTTTCATGGTGCAATTCAGTATCATGTTGAATGTAAAAAGATGAATCGTTTCGGGACCTTGTTTAAATAAAAACTGGCCAAATGCTCAGAATTGCAGCTTGTCGACAGTAAATTTCCTCAGATTTCTGTTGTCCAAAAAGCGCAGAACAGACTGTCCTGTTTTGGAATGATGGCGATTGAAAAAAAAATGTTCTTTGTATCTAATTAATTGAAAAAAAATCTGCACATTATCGAAATAATTGTTTGTTCCAGCCCTAGTTGAATTTATGTAAATATATTATAGAAGCCCAATTAAAAAAATATATATTAAAAATTTTAAAACATAGTATAGTTACCCGTGCAATGCAGTATTCTCGTGGGTTCTCCTTCTCCAGGCTGTACTTTTCCAACGCTTCCACCACGGCAAAGTCAGCCGTGTCCCGGGTGGAGAGCAGGATGGTCTTGTAGGGGATGTTGGGCTTCAGGCTGTCGGCGTAGATGCGCAGCGTGCCCCCTGCCAGGAGCCACACCAAAAAAATGTTTTTACATTACTTCCCAGCACATCAGGTATCGAACCAGGACAGAAATAAAAACAAGACGATCCTCTTTAAAACATCAAGAAGCAGGGTATAGAGACGCTTGACGACTCATGACGCGAGTCCACGTTTTCATTTGGAGGCTAACGAAGCAGCCGGCAATAGCGCCTTGTCCGGGGGGGGGGGACATCGCAACTGCTTTGGGTGACTTCACATGCCAGTAATGTATTTCTGAGGCCAGCACGCGACAATTTTTGCCTCATGAACGTGCAGGACAACAGGGACTCAAGGCCTATTTTGTATTTGACCACTTTTTTTTTTTTTTAAATTCCCCATGGAAACTAACCTCAGCTGTTGATTGGAAAAACTCACCCGTTCTTGCCTGTGCGTGTATTTTTATGCTTTCTGTGGATGGTTGCCAACATTTCCTGCTCCCTCGTCTCTATGCAGTAAATTCAAGTGTTGCAGAATGATACTTTGGGCTCCATTTGAAGAGTTCAAACGCAAAAGCAGAAATGTCCGTGTTTGTGAATTGCATAATATGCCTTGTGGTATTTCTGATTCTCAGTTAAAGTGAAACATTTTTTTATTTCTTGTATTCTAAGTTAAAACTATAAAGTGTCCCGTCACATTCGCATTTGCACTTTCAAACCAGTGATGGATTATTTTGGGGAACCTATCTCCAGTTACCCAACCTGATTATTTGTGACTGTTTTTTTTTTTCTAAATCTGCTGCTTATCTGCAATATTTTTTTATTTGCGGATTTTCACGAATCATTGAAGGGCATGGTGTCAATCCCCCACAAATAGTGGCAATCCGCTGTGATAAATTAATCAATTTGAAAAAAATATATATTTTGAAGAGGTTTCACAAAAGCAAATCAATGCAAGCGCTTCAGGAGCTTTGCTGAAACCATGTTGGAACATCTCGCTCTGGAAAATTTTTGAAAAGTATCTGTTTGGTTTTGCAGCGCTAGGAACGGCACCATCAAACAATGGCCTGGTAGGCATTCTGCTACTAGGTGCGGCACTACTTTTGTCTAAATGCCACTTGTCTGCTTTTGAACTCTTCATTTGTGTCGGGGCTTAGTCCCAAAGCCTCACAGGGGAGGTTTGACTGTCCGCACAGTGTCGTACCCGAGTCGGGCCTCCCGTCGCTGCTCATGAACTCCTGCATGCGCTTCTCCAACTTCTGTTGCCTGCGCCTCTTCATCACCACTTCCGGGTTGGAGATGGTCCTGGTGAAGCTGGTCTCGGGCATGTCCTTGTAGACCTCGGCAGCCAGGCGACTGTTCTCCCTACAGCAGACGCAAACATGTAAGACCACAAGAAAACATTCCCATGCCCCCCCCCCATGAGCCGGTTGCTCTACCCGTCATCCCGGTTGGCCATCTGCTCATCGCCGTCCGTTATCCGAGAAAACTCCTTCTCCCGCTTCTTCTCCTTCTTCTTCTCTTTCTTGGACAACGTCCTTTTGAAGTTCTGGATCACGCCGTCTTTCTCCTTCTCGGGCCCGTTGCTCTGACTCTTCTTTACGCGAAAGAAAGGACGACGACGACAAGAGGTTCGGTTCGGTTGCCATGCGGTCGCGGTCGGTGGGTGTAAGAGGATGAGGCAGATTGGTGGAATGTAGTGGTTGGTGGGTTAAGAAAGCTGTGGTAGGTAGATTGGCGTGCAGGGGTGGATGGGTGTCAGACACAGGTGTCAACGTCAAGGCCCAGGGGCCAGATCTGGCCCGCCACGTCATTTGATGTGGCCCGCTTCCATGATGCTTGCTAAAGTCTGAACCAAAATTTCAAATTGTCGTACATACCGTCATAATTACAATGTTTGAGGAATCCATTGTTCTTGACTTCTGATGTCAAAACTAGTTATCCATCGATTTGTTGTTCGCTGTGTATGTAATATGCGGAAGTGGTTCAACATTTATATGGTTTAACAAAATTCACAGTCATGATGGCCCTCCCAAGGGAAACCGTAACTACGATGTGGCCCGCGACAAAAATGAGTTTGACACCTGGGTAGAGTGGTGTTTAGCAGCCTTTGGTGGATGGAAGAGAATGTGGTAGATTGATGAAAAGTGGGCGTAAGTGCTTGGGGTAGACTGTTTACAGTGGTGGTGGATGTGAAAAGTTGCGGTCGATTGTTGTACAGTGATGGTTCGTTATGGGTTTGGTTTCTCGGCCTGTTTGCAAACCTTGAGGAGGACGTCGTTCTCGTTCTTGAGGACAAAACGTCCTTCTCTATCGTCTTTATTCCAGTTGAGCTGAACGACCAGCGGCTTCTCGTCCAGGTCCAGCTGCCGCTCTTCTAACACACACACGCACGCACGCAAATATACAAATAAGTATTTGCACCAACCAGGTTGCCATTTACCAACTATGTCCAAGGGGCACTGGAGCGCACTCACCACCGCTGACGTGGACCTCGTAGAGGGAGTAGCGCGGGGACGACAGCATCCTCATGTCGGGCCGGAACTTCTCGGCCAGCGTCTCGATGACGTCCTGAGTGGTGGCCGTGCTGGACACGCGGATGCACTTGGTGGCAAAGTTGCCCGCCACGCGGTCTTGGAAGTAGAAGCGCATCACGCCGTGGAACTCCAGGTCCTGCAAGCCACGCACACATGTAGAGCACATCAACGCGGAACACGGTCTGTGTGTGTGCGTTTCATGAATTTCAGTACAATGTTATGAGCAAAACTATTCAGTCGTTTTTTTTGCTGCAGGGATCATTTTGTGCACCCGTGATTGTCACAATCACATTCTACACTGTAACGTCTGTGACAGTGAATGTATGTGGCGTGAAAAGGCGGGGCCCGATGTTGGTGAGTGATGCGTGCATCAGCAAATGGGAGTTGGATAGAGTTATTTCGCTTCATAAGAAACACATCAGGTGGGGTGGCAAGTGACATGTAGAACGAGCATGACACATTTACGTGTGGCTTCAACATGAAGGAACTGCCAAACAACAACTGGACGAAGCATTTTTAGCATATTTACACTTGAACGGAGGCCACGCCTTATTTTCCCTTCTCGCGCCTCTCGCCACATGTGACTCAATCGAGCAGAGTGGAAATACTGAGCGCCGTTTTGATAGCAAGGGCGGGGTCAGGAATGCGCGCGCATGTTGTGATTTAGTGCTGGAATGTGGGTCACGGAGGGTTGCCGTTCTCGAGCTTGCGTAACCAGCGGCGACTGTTACCGCGGAGACGGCGGCCCACTCGGACCGAAAAACAAAGGTCACCGCTGAACGCCTTTCAGTCATGTTCAAGCGCAGGAAGTGCGGCCCGTCCCGGCCGGAAACAAACGGCGACATATTTGCAGGGCGACGCGCACCCGCGGAGGCGCCGAGCTGCAAGGTCAAAGTTCACCGCGCCACTCCTCTGGCCACGCTGCGGGCCTGCGATTATTCCCATGCCAAAGTCCACTTCCTCATCTTGGCGCCTGTCGTTTTAACGCCCTCTCAGTTTGGAAGCGCATCATACATATTTGAAGGGAGTTGCAATTGCAGAAAACAGACTTGACAACAAGGTAGTGCTCAAGTGTGGAGTTTTCAACTGCTTTTTAGAAGTGGGGAATGGGAGAGGTGGGGGCGGGGGGGGGTGCCGTCTGTCAAGCAAAGACGAAATAATCTCACAACGCTGAAATCTCAGAGCCAACCAGGCAGCAGTTCAGAAAATCCTGCTGCCTCACTGCCGCCTGAATAACAACACCGAACAAATTCTCGGAATGGGAACGCAATTTAGGAATTGCTCTCGGGAAGGTTGAATTTGAGCTCCGAGCTTCTTTCGACGTCGGCTTTGCAAAACATGTCGGGAGTCTAAATACAAACAAGTTGCGTTTATCCTTTGCCTCAGCTTTCCCCTGCGGTAATCCACAAGGACAGCTTTTCAATTCCAGCAGTGGCGCACGTGTTGATGTCAACGAATAACAGGTCGGACCCACGTGCAACGCAGGCGCATACGCAAAACGCGGTGACTAATGAGCATGAGTGATGCCTGCAAAGAAAAAAAAATAATTAAAAAAAAAAAAATCACACATGAATGGCAAAAGTAGGCCAACAGTGCAGATAGCTGTCATCAGCCACAGCCAAGCAAAAAGGGAAAGCAAGTAAAAAAAAAAAAATTATTATTATAAATCACTCATAACAGGAAAAACCTGTCACAAATAGGGATGGCCATTCAGAAAATTGACAGGGAAAATTAACAACCACTCACAGTTCTACTTTCATAATCATCGGGCTGTTGAATGCCGCCTACACTGCTCGCAGCTGCGCATTGCACTCCATTGTGACTTGACTGCTCCGAGGCAGGACTGATGAGCCATCGCTTCAATTCCACGTTGCAATCGTTGGCGTTTTACCTTCAGCTCGTGTTTTCGAGCATTGAGAGAAGTTGGCTACAGGAAATGAAATTCCGTCGGGCTTCACGTTTCATCTTCCTTCTCACACAGCCGGGACATCAATCCAGGCGGCGGTATAGCAACACCCTGGACTACGTCCATATAAGAGTGCGTGACTCCGCGTGCGCTTGTGTGTTATCAGGTGTTACAAAATGAGACGTGGCGCTCACGTTGCCGACGCAGAAAATGTCAATTTGGATTCATTCGGCCTGATGAA
Organism: Hippocampus comes; assembly: GCF_001891065.2. NCBI lineage: Eukaryota > Metazoa > Chordata > Actinopteri > Syngnathiformes > Syngnathidae > Hippocampus > Hippocampus comes. Next base: position 778,014 of record NW_017805282.1, on the reverse strand, counting down.
AAGGAGATTGATGGGAGGAGAAGGCCATTCCGGTTAAAAGCAGAACAGATTCCCGCGGCCATGGGGTCTTCTCGCCCGCCTCCGCGCGTACACACGGGAACAAGAACACGCACACATGCAGGCTTACTAAAATGAAGTGCGTTCCTGAGTCAATATTGTTGCGGCCCCACCTGCGGCAACATGGGGGAGATTGGCCCATAAGCCCGAGTCGAAGGTCAGCAGGAGCGAGCTTTGCAGAGGGGAAGTTCATTCGGCTTCGGATGCGCGCCGAGACCTCTTCAAAGGCTTCAAAGGCGCACCCAAGACACGAACACGGCACGGGAACAATCCCAGACGAGAGGGTCCCAACATACAACATACTATCGCCGCTCTTGCTACATGAAATACAAACATCAAAACATACTTCGAACATGAAATAAACTCAAACACAGTCCGTGTTTTTTTTTTAAACTTTGGAGTACAATACATTATAATTGTGAACAATCGCTTGCTGCTTCTTAAAACTCATTCAGTATCAGCCAATTCTAGACCTGAAAAGACGTTTCAAAATGTCTTTGGGAGTGAATGAGTTAAACATTTATTTCGGCACTATTTTCATGTAACTTTATGTGCAATCGTTTTTTTTTTTTGTTCTTGTTTACTTCTATTTAAGCGCAGCGTTGATCAAACTGTGTGCCTAATGTTACACAGTGGCTCACAATAAGATTAAATATGCTTATAGTGTTGGACATTTAAGTGGTAACTGGAGAGCTTTGTAAATTTTTAGTGTGCTACTTGTCAAAAGTTGAAGAACCACTAGGCTAAAAGTTATTTTAACCCTTGGGGCTTGATGATTAATCGAATTGTTTGATTTGTCAGGACGATTTTTGTTCCATATGACTTCATAAGCGGCTTCCATAGTTCATCGTCGGGCTAGGCAATTCAATTTTTTTTCTTTTTATTGAAGTGGACCGAGGCGGCCCCCTTTTCACTCGCATTCTAATTACGACACTCGCGACAGTTCTCAGGTTAAAAATTCAACATTTGAAATGTCATTACGTTGACTCGGTACACCACCACCATTTCCCCATCCTCGTTTGAGCTTCGCAACAAGCTGAGTGGACAGAATGGAGGCTTGTTTGTCGACAGTGAATGAAAAGGCACAGCGTGTCTTTGTTTCAGGTGAGTTTCTGCTTCAGTATCGACCGCATGCACACACAAAGCTGCACGCAGGCGCACACTCACACCACCGATTCACACAGCCCACCCTTGGCAAAGCAATGCATTGTGGGAAGGGGCGGCATTAAATCACCTCAGGTGGGACAAGGGGTTCACAAATCAGAGTTGTTGTCATTGCCTTCATTAACAGCGAGTCAGGATCAAGGCTGTGTGTGTGTGTGTGTGCGCGCGTGTGTGTGTGTGTGTGAGTGTGTGTGTGTGTACATATATACACAAGGCCAGTCAAGCCTGACAAGCGAGGCGAAACATGACAATCCAAACGAATCACAACCATGAAAATGCAAGCTCCTGGTGAAGCCCCTTCCACACTGCTGCGAAAGCAGAAACTTGGGGCTCAACCCCCCCCCCCCCAAACACACACATAAAGGCGGCATAATGAGGTTGACAATTTTCCACCTTTGAGGAAAAAAAATGCATTTTGCATTGCTAAACCTTAGCCATATAAGTGTGTGTGGTGTTGGTATTATTTGGGTCCACTACCCTCAAATTCTACGCTGTAGTATCTGTGACTACGAGTATGTGTGAACAAAATGTTTTGCGCTTCGGTGAGTTCTATCAAAAAAAATTCCCCAACATAACCACAATGTTAGCTGGCGCCAATTGATTGTGAAGTCAGCGTGAAAGGGGGTCTTGACCATGGAACCAAAAAAAAAAAAATCTGTTTCAAAGAAAAGAACCCTCTCAAAAGAATGAGCAAATCAATCTTGGTTACGCCTCTTATGGGACTCTGGATATTAGAAACAATACAAGTTTTTGTTTTTGGACAACACGCCCGCTCAGTCCACCATGTGCATGTGATCATTTTTGAATGGTTAAGCGCGCCGTGTGGTGGCGCCTCCGACATCCTGTTCCTCTCCGCTCCCTTGTTTGCCGTTTCTGTCGGACCCGACGCCCGTCATCATGTCGGCCGGTGTGCCATAATTAACTGCGGGCTAATGATGCCCCTTAACGCCGATCACATGGGACACTTGAGAGTTTGAATAACTTATGAGGAGATTGGTAGGTGTCAAAGTGGCTCATTGTGAGGGAATTCATCATCAGCCCTTTCATGCCGAACGGCCACACGCATGTGACGAGCAGCCGAGCCGTCCACCATGAATGAGCACAAGCCGACCCGGTCGCGCCGTCATGGCAACCGCCGGGTGTCGGGTTTCCCGTGGAACCGCCACACTTCTCGGGTGTCTCAGGTGGACAAACGGAATGAAAAAGATCCAATGTTGGCTTTAATCATTTCTTTGGGCATCGCAAGATTTGACTTTTGACACCATATAAGGCTAACTTTAGATGTAGGGCTGCAACAAACGATGTGAATAATCGATCAATCTGTCTATTAACCGGCTTTTCAAAACGTGTCTTAATTTCCTTCTATTACTCAAGAACAGGACAATCACAGTGGAGAAAATGCACAAATTAATTTGATTTAGTTACAGATTCATTCTGTAACGTTTTATAAAATGTTTTCCAAAGTACCGTATTTTCCGCACTATAAGGCACACCTAAAAAACGACAGTGCGCCTTATAATCCGATGTGCCTTATGTATGGTGTTCCACAGTCTCTTTATACTGCATTCCACACTGAGTTGTTTCCCTGTTAGCGTTCATCTGCCGTCTGGTGGTGATGATTAGCGGCAACCAATTCTAACCTAAAAGGGTTCTGCCCGACACAAATTGACATGTGCATTCGCCAACACACATTCAAACAGATAACTACTACGTGAGCTCTGTGCAGCCATTATGAAACGATGATAATACCAAAAGCATAGTTAATTACTACAGGGCGGCCGGTGGTCCAGTAGTTAGGGCGTCAACCTCACAGAGCAGAGGTCAATTCCAGCTCCGGCCTCCCTGTGTGGAGTTTGCATGTTCTCCCCGGGCCTGTGTGGGTTTCCTCCGGGTACTCCGGTTTCCTCCCACATTCCAAAAACATGCATGGCAGCCTGAATGAACACTCTCAAATGTCCCCAAGTGTGAGTGTGAGCGTGGATGGTTGTTCGTCTCTGTGTGCCCTGCGATTGGCTAGCAACCAGTTCAGGGTGTCCCCTGCCTACTGCCCGAAGACGGCTGGGATAGGTTCGAGCACCCCCCGCGACCCTTGTGAGGATAAGCGGATCGGAAAATGGATGAATGGATACTTGACTACTGACTAAACGAAGGAAGAAGGAGACAAGCTAGAATGAAGTTGTAGTATCGTATTGTATTCCCTTTAGCATAGCGCCATCTAGTGGATGTATAGTGCAATCTCTCTCTCTCTCTCTCTCTCTCTCTCTCTCCCCTTTAGCGTAGCTCCATCTAGTGGATGCATAATGCAACCGCACCCACTATTGTAGCTTCTAGTCTATGCGCCTTATACTGAATGCAGTGTGCCCTATAGATGAAAACAGTTTTAAAATACGCCATTCATTGAAGGTGCGCCTTATACTCTGTGGCGCCTTATAGTGCGGAAAATACAGTCAAAGTCGTTGTTTCGCTTTCTACGCAAGTCTGCTTTTAGAAGGGATTACAGAAATTGGAGAATAGTGAATGTCGGGATGGTGAAATTGAGAAGTTAGACCATTTTAAATTATAAGAGGTTAACGAAGAAACAGTTATCAAAAATAATTCTCAATTAATTTGACAAGTGCTTCGTTGTCGACTTGACAAGGGCTTAGGCAAGCCCGAGGGATCATTCTTTCCTTCCCCTGAAAACTTGGATTGAAACTGTTTAGGACCTCTAAAAGGTTCCTGTATCACAAACGAAAGGTTTTCCCAAGAGCAATTCTTGAACTTCTGACTGCAGTTTTTTTTTTTTTTTAAGTTATGCATTTATTTACACGTTAGACAATGGCCCTAATTTACAAGGTATCTTGCTCTTAAACTGTCCATGGAGGAAAACACTGGCTGTGCTCAGGCTGCAATTAATTTCCTTTGATGGGATCGATACGAGCGGGCGGAAGCAAAAAAAAAAAAAAAAAAAAATTGGCCTCCCTAAGCAGTCCTCCCACTCTCGTCTGAGCGAGTCAGGATCTCATGGGCTCATATGTCACAATTTAGCGCTTCCATGTGGAGTGGAAGGAATGCCTGGAATGCAAAAAGGAGTTTGGCTGCTTCCTGATAAAGACGGCAGGTCGCTTGACGGATGACTGAAAACGTCACAACACCTCGCAGGTAGCAAAATTCACACGGCTTTGACTTGTCATCTTGTTCCAATTGCACTTATCAACTTGGACCAAGTGTTGGAAGCAACGTCTTCAACATTACGAACTCGCGTTTCTGTTCATAAAGCGGAATGCAAGCCATGACTCCCAGCCAACTTTAACTTCATTCGGTACTTTTTTTCATCGAATGATGAAGAGACGTCAGTGGATGGCAGCATCACACAACTTGGGAGTTCAGATCAGCACAGCTTTTGAGTAGAAGAACAGGTGGAATTGTCTGAGACGTCAGAGCTATAAATTAAAACATATGTAGTGCGCGAGTTTTGGGAAGTCAAACTTAACTCATTCACTTCCAAAGACGTATTTAGTCGTCTTTTCAGACGCCACACATTTAATCCCAGCTCCTCATTTTATATTGACTGTACTTGTAAATGTAAATACGTCTTTGGGAGTGAATGAGTTAATAATAAAAATGAATTTGCTTCAAATAGTAGACTTTTTTTTTTTTTTTTTAAATCCGCACCAAAATTATGTGAAAAAATAAATAAAGCACTGATGATTCAAATTGCATACCTGTCGACCTCGGCTAACAGCTGCCCTTATAAATGATTACGATTCCCCTTAAAAAGCAACAAAAACCCATACAATGGCTTACCGAGCATGCACACATCATGCTTTATCAATCCGACCGTACGCAGCGATGAAAAAAAATATACGATTGAGGATTACTTTTGCTGGTTTGCCGTGACAATAGTAGCGATCGACGACGGCATTGTCGTTGGCTACCAGCAGGTGAGACGTTCTGGATTTGAGCCAAAATGGTCTTTGTGAGATCGGTTAACAATTGTTCCCCCTCCCCCCCGTATAAAAGTTGTTATACGCCGTACATGATTTGAAATGATAAAAAAACGTATAAAATACGAGGAAAACGTACAAGTTGACCTGTATGAATTTGTCAGTCTGATTTTTGTTGGTTTATAGTTAGAAATATCACAAAAGCGAAAAATATGTACATCAAAGCGCCTATTTGGCCTTTAAAAAAAAAAAAACATTTTAACAAAAGCAATATTTTCTCCTCTGTTTGGTCCGAAACCGGTGTTGTCACTGAAACAAACCATGTTGTCCTGCTGATTACTCGGGAACAGAAAAACAAACTTTTTGACTCTTTCTTGGTCAGGACGCTGCTCATCCTGTCCCAGAACACAATATTCTTGGGGTCATGAAACACAGGTCGTAACGCCAGTCACTAACGCCTGATGACTGAAGTGTCACAGCACACGTCTCAATGTGTCCCGAATGCCTTTCTCGCTCCTACTCCGCATGGTAAGAGAGAACTGGCGCAACAGAAATACAACAGAATTGAAGGGAGCCGATGGTTCGTCGTGGACAGAAGCTTTCTCTTGCCATTTGTTCGGCAAGCCGAGCGACGTCGGCTGCCTCGTCTGTGCGCGGCGCTCGCATTCCTGCTGTGTGATTTGTGCTCTCTTATCTCTTTTCAGTCCTTCCTCTTGCGCTAAAACAAGAAGTGCATTGTGTGTGCTCAGCAGAGCAACCCACCCCTTTAAAGATATCGCGCTGTCACACCGCGTTAAACCCGACGCCGGCCGCCTCCCCCCACCTGCCGACCGATTGGCTCTCCCGCGGGCCAATGGGGTGCGCCATCACCCCCCGTTGAACTGGGAAGATCAGACGGCATTCAGCGGCTGGTGACGCGCCCGCCGCCGTCTTCCAGTATGACGCGCTCCCCCAGAAAGTCCCATGATGCTTTGCGGCTTTTGCTCAGGATGGAAGCTCGCAAGTCATTGTTGGAAGCAGAAATGGGATTGTGATGTCACCTGTAAATGGGAGTTTTCAAAAACAAACATGCCCTCGGTTTAAAACCGCCAGAAAAGAATTTAAAATACTCTGAGGAAAACTACAGTGAGAACTATTACATCTAATTTAAAATGCTGTATCTGAAGTGTATAGGAGAGAGTATAATGTTTACAATTATGCTTAGATGAGAGACATTCCAGTAGCTGTCCATCTTGAGCTGAGGATGGAGACCCAGTTGGCGAGTCCACATTGCTTAGCATTTGAAATGAGGCACCAGATCTGAGTGTTTCCAAGATTGCATATATTACGCAACTTCAATCAGCCTTCGGCCCGACCCACCCGCTACTCCCAGCTAACGATGCGCCAAAACACCAAACAAAATGACTGGGTTGCCATGGCGACACGGCGGCGAGGGGGCCACGCGTCAACGCCAGAGCAGGAGGCGGGGGGGGGGGGGGGCCCAAAAACCCACCGAGGGACAATGCGAACACAGATAAATGTATTCAGCACTGTGTGTGCGTGCGCGTCTCGCGCTATTGTCGTTGTAGCTGAGGCTAGCAGATCGCTAAGCCATGTTGTCAAAAACCTGCAGTCGTGTGACCACGTTCTAAAAGCTCGGGGCTGTGTCCTTTTAAGGGCAAAAAAAGGCCAATAAACCCAAAGACATCCAATCAGCAACACACATGGAAGTCCACGCTTGTATGAAACTAAATAAATCCATAAAAACGGCAAAAGCGGGTGAACACAAACCACAGGATGGCGGAAATCTCAGCCCAGCACCCGCTTCCTGCCCACTTCCTGCTTCCTGTGCAGGACCGAGATGGGGTGGGGGGGTGTGACAGTTTCCGTCTTCAATTCAACAGACTGGATCTGAGCTTTCCTCAATACTTTTTACGAGTCGGGGAAAAAGACGCAAGCGAGTTTCCCATCGGAAATAAAGCCAACGTGAATAATTCATCAACTCTATAAGCAAAAATCCGTGTGGGGCTCCTTATTACGTTAATTGGCCCCTGGAGTGCAGAACACACTTTCAGAAATAGTCTCTGAACATTTACAAATCAAAGGCACAGTATTTTTCTTATTATTATTCAAGACGGTAATTTGTTTTTGAAAAACACAGGAAAGTGATTTCAGAGGCTTCTGAATACATGACGCATGTTTAAAGATAACTGCTGAAAAGCACTCGGTGGTGGCGTGAAACCGTTTTTTTTTTTGTTTTTTTTTTTAATCATTTCAGTTTTGCTGACTGTTTAGGGGTGCAAAAGCAGCGCTTGATGACGCACTTCAGCAAACCGAGTCGCCCCCTCCCCAACTATAGAACAACTTGAGCACCTCTGCTCGCATCAGCAGTTATCCATCACAATTAACTCATTCAGTACCAGCCATTTTCAGACCCGTCTAAAAAAAAAAATAGATATATATCTTTCAGTCTTGGAAAAAAAAGCTAGGAAAAAAGAAAACCGAAGTACACGGGATTGAATGTGTGAAGTCTGAAAAAACATTTAAATATGTCTTTGGGAGTGAATGAGTTCAGATGTCCGGTTAGCTTGGTAGCTAGCTAACCCTACACCCCAGAAATTGATCTTCCCTTTGCATAGTGGGCTGACGTGAGCCCTTTAGAGTGCCTCGTTGTCGGCTCTAAGTGTGCGCAAGTTACGGAGAGAAGGCAAAAGCCGGTTGGGAAGAAAAAAAAGTGTGACATAATAGCCAGCTTGTTGCCAGGGGGCTTTGCACTTGCATGGCTGCTCGAGAGCACCTGATTGTTGCGGCGTGGAAAAGCCCAGGGATGCATTACAGACACTGGAGGATTCAAGTGGGCATATTTTGGCAGCTCAAACATGTAGCTAAGTGTCTCCCTTTTCCCAGCTAGTGGTAGCGGTATCCGATTCACAGACGACAGTTGTGCGGGGCGTGGTTTCAGCATATTTGGCGGGCGGAGGCGCTTGATCATTTTGAAGGCTCATTTTAGGTACTTGGTGACTTCGGAAATCATTTACATTTGGCAACGCTGTTAACGACACTCGTCTCCTGTGGCTGAACCGTGAATTTAATTTCTCACTTAGTGGGTGGGCAGGACTATTTGTACAAATTAACGGTCACTTTGCATAATTGAACATTGATGTTCCAGACCAGTCTCATAAATCTCCATTTTGAACCTCTGCAATTGTCCCAAAAGTGTAAAAATAGGTGGCGTGAGCCAGCGTGTCATGTGGCTTTGATGTAAAATTAGGAGTCGGGCTGCTTCTTGTTTGCCTTTGATGCTGGCGGAAGGGCAGTCTTGTGAGCTTAATTGACATCTTGCGCGACTTTCGAGGCCATTTCCCGTCGCATCTATGCAAAAACGTGCCGTCGTACGCGTACGATGTTAAACGGGCAGCAGGTCCATTCACGCTAACTTTTTGACCCATTTTGCGAAGGTCCGGCACTCCTTTCAAATTCAGAGACTTCTGATGGTCCTCGGTTCCGAAACACACTTTTCAAATTCCGAAACGGACTCGGCGCACTGCGAGGAGGCGTCACAGGCACTCACCGTGGCTGCAATTACACTGTCCGCATAAGAACATAGTAGAAACCAAAGAAGCGTTGGCTTGGTGTGAATGCCTTCTCACTGTATTTAAACACAAGAGCCAGATAAAAAGCAAACAGGGCAACAAGACGTTCTGAAACGAGGTTTATCTTATCGGGCAAAAACAACAACAAGTCAGCACCGAGCTGTTTTTGATCCACTAAAAATAGCATCAAAGAAAAAGAAGAAAGCGGGGCGCTGCAACCGTGAGGAGACTGTGGAGCATAGGACGGGTGCGTGCAGATTTCAACAGCAATGTATCTCACTGGACATTCTGTGTTCCGAAATGAAAATAGCAGAACAGTTCCGCAATATTTTGAGAACTTGAGCCCCCTCCAGATCGCAAGATTAAAAAGTTTGACGAGTAATCGGACCAAAATCTGCCATTAGTTGCTAATCTTAGATCTCACCTCTTACCCACCAATTTCTTAGAAAAACGTTCATATTATTTGAAAAGTGACCAACAGACAAGACTTGAAGAAAACTTCAGAGTGTGTTTTTATTTTTCGTAATGCCAATATAGTCAACGAATTTAAGTTCAAGTCAGAAAAATTGAAACCTGATCACGTTTCATCAATGCCTTTACTCTGGGGGCGACAGTAACTTTATCGTCGTTCCGTTGGCCCTTGTTAATTTAGATTGATATTCCTGCAATGTTCTTTTCTTGTATGCACTCAAAAATTAACAAAGTCTACTTTTAAGATAAGATATCCTTTATTTGTCCCACACTGGGGAAATTTACAGTCAACAGCAGCAAATTGTGGGTAGAAAGAAGAATACATTTTATACATGTATTTATTTTTGGGGGTTTCTATACTGAATATGAAGATGTTCAACGCGGTCAGGTTGCTTCCATAAATCCACAACATGGATTTTCCGATCTTACCGAGACCATTTATTTACAATGTTCCTGCTTATGTTGTTATATTGTTTTGTTGTCCATGTACAAACAAATACATCCAATACAATGGTAAGAGAGTTAGAAGAGGCCTTGAGAAGCGGCTGTGCTATCCAGTGGTACAGTAAGAGACTTACACTGGCTATACGCTGGCTACCAGCCAACTGTAGAATAGATTAAGTTTCGATAAATCACTGAAAGGTTTGGGTCCTGAATACGTGAAGGAAACGCGAGCCGATTATAAACCCGGTAAAGCTCTGAGGGCTGCAGACTCAAGTCAAATAATGGAACCCGGGTTTCAAAGCAAACATGGTGAAGCGGCATTTAGCTGTTATGCTACACGCAAAAGGGAATAAGGCGCCAAAAGAAAGTGAAGTCAGCCCCAAGTGTAAATGCCTTTATATCCTGGTGGAAAATGGTTTGATTCAGATTTTTTACGCATTTTTTTATTCAATTTCACAATAGGGTCTTTTAGTCATTTCAGAAAGATACTTTTTCATTCTTTCCTTTGCTTTCAAATATCTAGTTGTGGCGCTTTCTGTTTCTGTGAAGCACACTGAGTCATCTTGTGTTCGAAGTGTGCTATCTAAATACATTCGCCCTGCCTAATATTGCTGTGGTGGCTGAACTGCACAGAAAGTCTTATTACCATTGCCCCCCCCCCGCCTCTCATACTGTATGGCCAGCAACTGACGTCTTATTACTGCCCCTTGAAAAGTGACAGACTTAACGAGGCCTTGAGAAATAGCCACGCCGTGCAGTCGTACAGGAGCAGCGTTATTATTGTCGCGGTGTCCCTCGTAGTGCGCAGTAAGCGACTTGTTGTTGTGCTGGCTCACGGATAGTAACAGACTTACGAGAGGCCTTGAGAGCTGGCAGCGAGTCAGTTAATCATCACCGTACACAACTCTGGCCAACGGCTGGCTGGCTGGTTGGCCGGCCAGCTTCAATCCCGATGAATTAATCGGCTCAAGGGGAGAGGAGGGGACCCCGTGACCCCCCTCTCCTTATCCAAAATGGAGGAGGAAGGAACGAGGAAGGAAGGAGAGGTCTGGGGGGCCGAGGGGGTTGGGGGGGCTGCCGCCTGCTTAAAACATAGCGGCTGATACAATCACAATCACGGCCATAAATCCAAAACAGTCAGCCGTGAGAAGTTCAGGTTAGGTAGACGTTCTTGATCAACTTGTTAGAAGCAGCATGGAGACCTTGCTGGAACACAAATGCTGCATGGTTTTTGTTAGTTATCATCCTAAATGCCCACTAGAGTGAATTAATAAGATAATATGTTGTAGGTATTACTGCGCCAATAAGACAAAATGCTGCATTTAGTGGTGAATCGTGTCAGAACAGACAATGCACTGACAAGTGGGGGGTAGGGGGGCGCTTGTGTCTTGCGCCTAGCTTGTCTTCACAGGACAAAAACACCTTACGGCGAATAAACATGGACCTCTTGTTCTTGGTTAATACTTCAGACTTGCATCTATGTATCAAGAGTATTAAATAAAATCCCGCCTCTGTTGCTACTACTCCTGCTTGCTGAGTGTGTTAGCCGCTGCTACCTTCGCGGTAACGTTGCTTTTATAGGCAATGTGAACGTTTACATTATATTATTGAAGGGGTTTGGTAAGTGTGGTTTGGAGATGTTTACGTAGCTAACCAAGCTAACTAGCTGCTGAGCCAGTGTCTCCTCGGTTAGCAGAGAACAACACCGCCAGAGTAGCTTGGAAAATGTGCCACTTTTAAGAGCTGCGTAGCCTCGACGGCGGCTCGCCACCGTCCAACATGACATTTGAACACTTGAAAAGACTTGGCTGCCGTTCCCTGCACATTCGGCTCGTTTATTTTGCCACAAAACACGGAGTTTATTTTTAAAAGCGACTTAGTTTGGATTTGTTGTCTGTGTTGTGTTTAGGGAAGGCTGTCCCTGTTATTCCCTCTTCACCTCCTCAACGCACAGCTGTGTCCGGTAGCAAGGAGCTGTTACCTAGCTCCGTCAAATCACAATTCCCGCGTGATTTCGACTCTAAATACGCCACTAACATAAGCCTAAATGACCGTTTACCGTTTTTTTAAAGTCCAAATGTAAAACATCTTTCACGTTATTTAGCTGAACGACTCTAAAAGCACGCCATCGTAAATGGCCGGTTTTCCAACGGAGTCTGGCGTACATTCTGCTCCTCCAAGCGCGGAACGTGAGGGAATTCCCAGGGAGCACAGCGACTATAGCACGCCGCCGACCGCGGTTCGCATTCGGCATTCCCGAGGCGCGTAGCGAGCTGGGTTGGAAATGGGTCCAGGCCCCGCCGCACCGCGGCCTATCGTGCTGCCCCGACGCCGGCCTGCTGCCTACCTCTGTGGGCCGGCTGATCTCGAACAGGTCGAGCCGGTTGGCGTTCCAGTGGTTGATGATGTCGGCCAGTTTCCGCCTCTCCTCCTCCCTGTTGCCCGACATGCTGCACCGTCTCTCCGAGTCTCTCTGGATGAATTTGTGTATTTAAAAAAATAAAATAAAAATACGATAGTCCAAGGAGGTGGGTGGCTGCTCCAGACGCCGACGTTTTCCAAAGTCCGAGTGCGTCCTGTTGTTTCGTCCTCGCCGCCACGACCTGTCTGTGTGTGTGCGCGCGTATGTGTGTGTGCTGGGTTTGAGTTTGGCCAGCCGCGGTGAGGTTGGGCGCGCCCCCGAATCAACAGTACGCGAGCACGCGCGCCGTTGGGCTTAACTGTTTAAAGTCCATAGTCATGACGTCACATGGGAAGTGACGTGTTGCGAATGCGGCAAGACCAAACATTTAACAGCGACAGTGGATAGAAGTTGCCGAAATCCATTAATTATTATCGCCAGTCTGACGTCTGCATGCCACGGACATACAGTATGACGTCGAGCGTGCCTTTAATGTCTTTGAAGTTTGAGTTCAACGTTAGAGATATCGACAACACAATTTCGACGAGTCAAATTTCGGTTACAGATAGCTACAATTTCATTTAATTTTCACACGTAAATAAAAATAGCAATCGTCCATTGGGGACCACCAGGTGTCGCTGTTTTCATTGGAAATGTTACAGTATATGCAAAGCGGAGTAGAGGCGATTGAAGTCTGGAATCTGCCTTTTTGAGTGTGCCTGTCTGATTTGAGGCCACTTTCCCATGAAATTATTGCTGCAATTGAGGAAACTGGCAACCGAAGTGTCCTTCGCGCAAAAAGACCATAAGAAGTCAATTCTTCCATATAGAGCTGTTTTTTGTAAACAATTTCCAAACCTTTTCGTGACTCTTTTTTCATAGGCCTATTGCCCCATTCAACAAAACTGGGAATTTGGGAAATTTCACCCAAACTGACTATAAGATAATTTATCTGTAAGAACTGTACTGTCCTGATTAGACATGATGTAGCACAATCTGTTTTACATTCAACAGTAACTGGACTGCGGTGTTTAGTTCAGGTATGCTTAAGCCTGATGTGAACTCTGCTTGGCAACACATGAAAGTCCTGAAACGCATTGCTTTTATCTTTTTTTCTGTGCTAGCTAGGGGGAAAATGAATTAAACATAAAGAATCATATACTTCCAACTGTAAGTTTGTTGCAAAACTAGAAATTTAAGAGTGCCCTCAACGGGCTTTTTATTATCAGTAGAAAAAAACCCAATAAACGCACTTTAATCTTAAACGGTGGCATATTTACGCTAAATATGTACAAACACTGCAACAGCTGTGGCGGCGAAACGATAAGAAATAAAACTCCATGAACATGCTATCTGCATTTAGCATGAAAACAGATAAGAAGAGGCACTCTGCGGTCAAAGGGAAAGACAATCATTGATAAGGACATCAAAATGTCACGGAATACTCGTCCGTGTGAGGAAAACAATGAAAGCAGCAGATGCGGTGCGTTTATTATGCCGACTCAAAATGTGTGTTGTAGTAGGCACGCGCGCGCACACACACACACACACACACACACACACACGCACACACGCACACACACACAATCAGTGCAACGCTGTGACAATCACACAGGAAGTGGTAGCGTTATCTGACCGGGTTGGTTTCCTCTTTTGGTTTTGCTACTTCTGAATTTCAGTAGCGCTGCAGTTCATAGTGGTAGTATGCTCTTTGTCTGCACTTGTAAGATAATTTAGTGCACTAGTAGAATATGGAGAATGCCATAGCTGGGATGTTTTTTCCACCTTTCTTAGTACCACAGATGGGAAATTGTGCTATTGGCATTTGGCCTACTAGTATGCAGTTAAAACTTACGAGTAGGCTGTCCTTGTGACACTACAAGGCTCAGGGGAAGGCAGTAGTGGGGAAAAAAAGTGGATACTAGTGCATGACACATGCTTGGAATCAGTCGTGTGCGCATTGCATAGGAGAAGGCTGAAAGTTGCGCTCGTAGTGGAACAAGTGAGGACAAAGAGGTTATGAGGGGGTGACATATGCATTAAGTCGTCTTTTCATTTTAGGTTGTGACTCACATATGATCTCAGCAACACACTCATGGTGTGTGCGCGTGTGTGTGTGTGTGTGTGTGTGTGTGTGTGTGTGTCTGTTTCAGGGAAGTCGCTCCAATGCGGTCTGTGGGAACAGGTGGGCGTCCACTTGACTCATTCAAACTATTTTGGGGACATTTGGAGAACAACATGTTGATTATTTCTGACCAAGCCTTTCATTCTTTTTTTTTATAATTCATTTATTCCATTAAACAGTTGCTGAATTCTAAAAAAATAGGATGATAAACCATTTTCTTCATCTATTTACAATTTAATAATTTTTGTTATCGGTCTATCTAATTTAATTGAAAATAATTCAACAAAACAAATTCGTAATATAAACAGTTTTAGACATACATATATTTTTTAATTATATAAAATAATTTATTGCTTCATTTTAACTAAATGAATCATAGTTTGTACTTCATTTTATGTTGAGTTATTTTGTGTTTCTAAATCATTGGTTGATCAATCCGTGATTGTAAATAATCAAAATCAAAAATATTAAGTGCAAGAAACCATGTAAAAAAATGTCACACAGCAATGAAAAGAGGAGAAGGAGTCAGCACCTCATCTTTTGACGCACGAGCAAAGCTGCTACTTCTATTTTTAGATTATCGCAGATTTTGCTTTTCACCGCCGCCCGCCCTCGTCAGGCACCGTAATCCTCCTGCCACTTGAGTGACTCCGTCTTACCGGAAACGAGGAAGTCGACCAACACAGCAATACTCACAGCCGTATCGTTTATTTTTCTTATCTTTTGCCAAGGATGACTAATGCAGCTGTAGTACGCGTATGTCTGTTATTGACTGCCCTCAGGTGGTCAAGTAGTGCACACCACAAGGAGCAGCACAATCTCCATAGAATTGAAGCAAAAAAATCTTTTCATTCTTGACATTCATTTCAATGATGTCATTGATGCAGAGCACAATTACGTCCAACATATGTACTGTACTCTAGATTTGAATGTAATTATGGCCATGACATCATCCCATTGGCTCTATTGAGACGTGTGTGTGTGTGTGTGTGTGTGTGTGTCTGTGTGTGTGTGTGTGTGCGCGCGCGTGTCAGCCGCCACCACTCAGCACTAGTCCATTAAGTCAGCCTTTGTCAAGCGTGCACTGTGACAGGCACCCACACAACACAAACTCCCACACAACAAAATGCATTGTGTCAAACCCTAGACACAACACACACACGCAAACACACACACAATGCAGAGCTGGCCACCTCATTAGGTACACAAGCCAGTGACGTCCAATGAAAAGAAATCCTTGGAATCATCAAATGTGACACCTGTCCATATTCGATGGCAAAATGAAAAAGTAAAAAAAGTTAATTCAGCATCACCCGTCTGTCCAGGACAAATGTTTCCCTAACCTTTATGGAGCTAAGTCACCCCTTTAAAAGCTGAAAAATCTCACAGCACACCACCAAAACAAAATGTCACAAAACGTACGATATCTTGTCCGAATTTACTCCCAAATGTATGTTCTTTTATTACACCTTTATGCTGGCGACGAGGCAATCGAGAACAGAACGAAGCAAGGCAAACGCAAATACAAACGCATAGATAACAAATTGTACATGTGACATCGTTAGCTAATACTAATATGGCATCATAAAAGGTTCAAAAAAAGGCCCAAAATGTAACGAAGAACAAAGTGCCGCTGCGTGACTATTGGTGAAACACACGTGGTGGGCTATTTTTTTTTTTTAATGATCCTGTGGGCAGAACTGAGATAATGAGGGCTCCTTAAAACTCATTCAGGACCAGCCAATTCTAGACCTGAAAAGACGTTTAAAAACGTCTTTGGGAGTGAATGAGTTAAAATACATTTTCAAAAGCATATTTACCAAATTTGGTGAGTTTCTGGGCATGTGGAGTTCCCCCTAAAGGTGACATCATCGCAGAGTTATCTGTATAAAAAAAGAAAAGGTTTATTGTTATGCTTGTAGTTTGCGACGTACGGAACACAACTTGGGCTGCACCCGCTCTCGTCCTCGCGAGATGTTCATGACGTGAAGTCAATGAGGCACGATGGACTGCGGATGTCAAACAAAAGACGAGGTCGAATTGCTTGTTTAATGGCGCTGAAAAGTCGTTGGCGGCCTTTGTCAAACTGCGGACCATTAAGCCTGCACGACAAGTCGAAATTACAGACGGAGAAGCTTGTTAGCTTAGCATACTGTGCTCATTTGTTCACACCTCAAAATTGGTTACGATGAACTCTTGGCGTGCGTATCCTGCACTCAGCAGATGTTTCCTGAGATAAATGATGAATACGCGGCATGAGAAAAAGGTGCACTGATAGATAACAGATGAGCCACGCATGTTCCAAACAGTCCCATCACATCTCAGATTAATTTTTTGGTTTGATTTTCCTTTTTCACACCTATTACAACGTTTTGGTGCACACAGAAGCTCGGAGCAAAGTAGTTGTCACGTTTGCGTGATGGTGGTGGACCCCAAAAAGCAGGCAGGAGGGAGGAGCAGGGTGTATTCGAAGAAGTGTATTTAAAACAAAGAAAACTAAATCCAAAACAAAGTCCAAAGTAACAAACAAAAACCATGACTTAAGATAAAACATAACACTGACCAAAACCTGACAAACAAACATGACAGCAAACAAACATGACAGTAGCAAAAAGCAACTCTTTGGAGTGTTCAGGCCGGGTGATGGACGGGGTGGGAGTCCTTTTATAGCTCCAATTACCAAATTACCAACAGGTGTGCAGCTACAGGGGGAAAAGCCCCACAGTGCCACCTGTTGGTCACAAACCGAAACGTGACAGTAGTGTTTTGACTCCACACGGAGATGCTGCTGTATGTTCTATCGATAGGCTTAATTATGCATGTTGGATAATACCGTTGAGCAACGTTGTCGTCACGCTGCATTGATTCAATTGACATTTTACGGTGCCACAAGGCCTTTGTGTCCTTTTTAAATTATAATGGGCGTTCCGTCCGGGTGCTCCCTGATGTCACCATCTAAAGATAGTCATGAACCAGTCATTTATTTCCTCACAAATGGAACATAAACAAGATTGCATGACGCTACATTTGCTGTTATGGTCATCAACCCTTTGCGTCTGTTTTCACAAAGACTTCTGTGTAACTAAAAATTCAATTGGCAGTTTGTAATGTTGAGTAACGTTTCCCCTTGAGCCTGTAGTACTACATTAAATAAAACTCCCCAATTTTCACAAGTTGCGGTGGCAAAGCATAAAATGACATTATTATTGAGTTTGAAAACTTCACCTTGCAACAAGAAATTTGGTAGGTGTGACTATCAACCTCCCGACATTTGCCGACCTCATGGATGATGATGCCCTGAAGGCCAAATTTTGACTCATGAGACAGATTTTTCCAAAATCTGACCGTAAACTGGGTTAGCCCAATCAGAAATTTATTCCACTTATGATGATTGTCATTTTGTTTACCGCAGTATCTATGCCGAGGCTGCGAATTGCCTCCCAACGGGCTTTGCGTGTTCGCTCGTAGGCAACCGGAGATGTCGGCCAAGCCAGTCAAACCAGTTTCCATGTTCACATGGGTCATGACATTTTTAATGTCATGAAGCACCCTTGAAGGTGCATAAGGTCATGCTGGGTCCTGTTTTGGTAAGCAGTGTCTTCCACCCAAGGTAGACCACCCAGTTTTGGGATAGATCATATTTTTATCTTTGGTATGACTCAAAATTTGGATTTCTTGTGCCCATGGCGAATTTGGGGGAAATACAGCCCCTGAAGCCAATTTCACTTAGCAACATGAGATTTAATGGCATAATTTGTAGTTGGAATCTTACCAAACATGTTTTTTTTTAACTCACCTAAAAAAGACCTGGATCATTTGTCTGTTTTATGCTAAAAGAAGTGTTTTAATGCCAATGTAAGACTTAGTTTTACACTCTTGCATTCATTCAACTTCAGGCGATCTCCATTCCTTATCCATTTTTGCTCCTCCTTATCCATGACATCTAGATTTTGGCCTGTTTTACTTCTGCTTCCCCTCCCTCCTCCGTCCCTCGTCTTTCTAGGTGCCGATGATCAAAGTGATTGTTGGGCATATTCGGTCCTATTTGCTGTCATAAATTATTTATCCCCAGAAATTAACTGATTTCAGTCGATTAGACACACTGTTTCAGAATTGCATATGAATCTGAATCTGTGTCATGCTTTTGTGTGTGTGTGTTGAAAGCAACAGGGTATGTGCCTCAGCATCTCTGCCTGGTTTTGTTCATTGTGCTGCAGCAGGGATCACAACAGCACAGATGTACTGTGTCAGCAAACACGATCACAATGGACCATCTCTCTCTAACGCGCACACACAGACACACACACACACACACACACACACACACACACACACACACACACACACAGTCTGATACGCGTGTAAAAAAGTGTCAAATGTACACATTGTGAGGGATCAGGTGGAGAGATAATACAGATATTAGACATTTACATCTTTATATCTTACATTATCAAAAATAGTCATCCTTACCACATTTCATTTTAACAGACCCACTCTTTTGTTTGTTTGTGTATATATATGTGGGATCGATTCCCACTCACTGACTGTGTGGATGGTTGTTTGTCTCTATGTGTGCCTTGCTGGCGACCAGTACAGGGTCTAGTTTGCCTTTTGCCCTGAGTCAGCTGGGATAGGCTCCAGCATACCCTGCTCGAAAGGATAAGCAGTGTTGAAAATCTATGACATGGCATGACACCATATTGTATATTTTAATTGATGAATGGCTTACTTTGTCTTTACCAGCATATTTGTTGTTGAAGTCGTGTAAAACTACTTTAAGTAGGTCATGTTGCTTCACTTTCATATTCTGGTACTTGAATTACGGTTTTGACGACAAACACCTTGAAAGTTGCTCATCCATTTTCAAGTGGATCGTGTGCGACCCAGGGCTATACCGCGGTCAGCCACAAGAGGAAAGTCGAGCTCCCCAGTTCTGGATTTCATCTTGCGAGTGTGTCGCTTGCATGGCAAGACCAGTAGGTGGCACTAAAGGAACACAAAACAAAAAGTCCGCGCGCGAGCACAAACTACATACTGTACGTACAAATATTTTTGTTTTCTTTTGTTTTGCTTTTACATTGTACCTACACAAATTCCCTGCAAGTTTAAGTCACAACCTGTTATGTTCTTCCAACCCAGCATCCACCGTACCAACCTAACGCGTGTGAACTTTTAATTTGCCTTTAATTGTATTGAAATAAAAGTATTTACTGTAGCTGTAAATGTTGTTCAACAAGGAATCCAATTAACATGGAGAGCAATTGTGTCTTTACATCTTCTAACAATGGCGGCGGAGCTTTCATTGTGGCTTCCTCTGGATTGGTTTTGATGCAGTTAATCATAGAACGCCCAAATAATCTCTATTTAGGTTGTACAGTACTTGACTCTAGAAAAACTAAACTAAAAGAAAGCAAAAAAAAAATTAAATAGGGCAACACGATATGGCTTTGAAATAAAACCCTCTAATCCCACAAAATAAAATGTCTGATTTATTTAACTTTTCCGCTTAAAGAAATTATAATAATAATAATAAATAAGTGTTCACATATCAACTCAACTGTATTTATAGAGCACTTTAAAACAACCACCGCTGTTATATATATATATATATACAACAATAAATCAATAAATTAATAATAAAGACAGCAGAAAGCACAAAAACAGTAAAGCTGAGCTCTCCGTACCTCTAATAGTGTCTGGTCCGCAGACCTGAGGCAGGGCAGGTGTGTAGGAACGGAGGAGCTCAGAGAAGTAAGATAACTTTTCTTGTCTCACAATGGAGAAATTCGCAATTTACAGCAGCAAAATTTTGAAGGGAAGAAAACAGAAAACCAAAGTAATAAATTTAAAAAATGAACTGTACACAGTACAGAATGGAGCCATTTACATATTTAAAAATATTTAAGAACAAATAATAGGATCTGCAGGAGAACTCTAGAATGTATAGGGAGCCAGTGATATTTACATTTATCTTCACAAATATACCTTACTGGATAAATATTAGTACACTATTTTAAATGTGTCTTCAAGTACCACTAGAGGAAGCCCAAATACCAAATTTTGGAACTCACTGTCACGGTCACTGCTCTGGGCCAACTAAAAGGAACAGTGAAAAAGTGAACAGTACAATGTTTTACGATAAATGTTTACATGTATTAGGTTTTTCAACAAAGTCCACAACAACGTGCAAAACAATTTGCAGTGTACGAACAACAATAAAAAAAAAAGAAAGTCACTAACGTTGTGTACAACTAAATTAAAAATATCCAAAACCATTAAAATGTCAAGCAAAAAAGTTTTTTCGTGTTTATGTTAGTCTAGGGCTTCATTCTATTGTTATAGTTTTAGTTAGCTATTGTTAAAAACCAAATGTACAACCAAACCACATGATTGTGTCTAACCAAAACTTAAGGCAAACAAAAACTGTGAAATGCCATCGCAAATGAAAATTAGCAGTAAATCTACGGGCCAACGTTCAACTGCCATCAGTGAGACCAAGATCTGAGTGTCATCCGCACACTGTAGCTGTGGTAGGGCTCCATCGAACTACATATTAACTGTCCTCATGGCAGCATTTACACATCAAACAAAAGGGGTCACAGCATTGACCCTTGGGGAACTCCATGCTGGAGATTATCATAGTTGGGGACTTTTTCTGCCTCTTCTTACTCCTATTTACTTGCGTCTGTGATCTTTTTTCTATCCATGTATTCATATTGTGACTTTTAAACACTGTAACCATTTGAATGCACGTTTGTGCCACTATTAAGAATTACTCTTCCGTTCTTTCGAGTACCAGTAAATAGTTTGTTCTCACCTCTTTCTCAAATGCTTACCTCCCTCCTGAACTGTTTGCTTCTTTTCTCAACTCCCCACCCAATTCTCAATGCCTGCTCACCTCATCCCTGTTCATCTCCTGAACTCCTGGGCCAATCCTAGTCTTCTCTTCAACTCTTCTCCTCTCTCCACAACTCCTCACCCATTCCTCAACTCCTTGTCACCAGCCTCAACTCATTGCTTTTCTCACCATTTTCCCCCCATCGTTCCTCCATGTTCCACAGTGGTTACAAAGCGGCATCATTGTGGCTTTGTGCTTTTGTTTGTCTCGCCACCCGCGGTGCGGTGCGGCGGAGCAGCGGGAGGCGTTGGCGCTCCGCTCCCCGGCGGGAAGCGAAGCTCGCTGTTGACACATTGGGAGGCGGCACCAAAGCCCAAAGCGGATGGGCCGCATTTGTAATCTACCTTTTCATGTCATCGGCACGCTTGAAATCCCTCCGTCCCTTTTCGATAGCACCCCCCTCCCGCTCCCACCCAATGAATGATGAAGTCTATCTGACTTTGTCCGAGAGAGTCTCCACACAAGCACAGAGAAGACATAGACACTCTGTGGCCCAGTCGCCAATCAATTTTAGGTCGATGACAGGCAAGTAGTGCAATGGTTGCCAGTCAGCAAACACATTGACTTACAATGGCACGGCCTCAATCATAGACAAAGTACATATAGTGTGTGTGTGTGTGTGTGTGTGTGTGTGTGTGTGTGTGTGTGTGTGTGTGTGTGTGTGTGTGTGTGTCATGAATACAAGCAATGATCACCCATTTGAAGTAGAATACCATGACAACTGCCCGTGTCGGTGTCCGTGCGCGCGTGTGCTTGCGCGCACGCGTCCGTGTGTGTGTGTGTGTGTGTGTGTGTGTGGGTGTGTGTGTGTGTGTGGGTGTGTGTGTGTGTGTGGGTGTGTGTGTGTGTGTGGGTGTGTGTGTGTGTGTGGGTGTGTGTGTGTGTGTGAGAGAGATCATTAAAAAGTATTGAGGGGGAATAAATGCTTTAAATGTGGAGGCTGTGCAGCCTTTGTGGCTTTGTGTGTTATCGGGTGTTTGTTTGCACAGTTCGACCACCCATTCTGGAATATGTTTTTAAACCTTGAAGTGGACCAAGTTAGTTTACAAATGTGTCTATGTATGCATATATATATATATATATACACACACACACACACACACACACACACACGACTCACACTCTCTCTCTCTCTCTCTCTCTCTCTCTCTCTCTTTTTATCGCGCGGGTGGGCGCATGCACGCACGCGCACACATACAGTATGTAAGATATTTTACATGAAAGTCAAAATGCATAAGCATAATAATAATAATAATAATAATAATAATAATAATAGGCCCCAATTAAAAGAAAGAAAAGTAGCAAAAGTGTGCGTTATTCCTCCACAAATGAATGTTGACAATGAATCAGAAAATCAAAAACAATCATTTACTATCTGATATTCCTTCTTCAATCCTAAATGCAATGAGACGTAAACATGATCAAACATTAATTCCAAAACGCTGACAAATGCAAACAAAAGAGAGAAAAAAAAATCTTTCCTGTGGCTGAGAGATGACGACATGATTAGAAGTATTAGAAGTATTATGATGACAGAATTGTCAATGTTTCAAAACCACCCCTCAACTGATGTTATTGAATCAAATCTGAATAAGACACGTGATCGTTTGCTTTCATACTGTGTAAGGGGTTTTTCTTTTGAGAAAAACTTCCTAAAAGGTTTCATGAATAAATCATTTATTTCGCGGTGGAACAAAGATGCTACAGAGATAGAAACAAGTTCACCCTGCAACAAACCAACATAACGCTTAATTGTTTGTAATAGATTACCTAAAGATGTTTTTTTATCGTACGAAACCATTTATTTATCACTCAATTGCCTAGTGACACATTAAAAAAAAGAAAAAATGCTGATGATTTTTTTTTTTTTAACTAAGATTGATGATGTTATTTATTATAACATTTGACTTGCTTTTTTCTGGCTTTGTTTACCGTTGCGACTTTGATATTGGACAAAATATTACACTTATTGTCGTTCTTTTTCTGGTTTTCTTTTTTCTGATAAAAAGAAAATAAGGGGAAAAGGAAGGTGTCTTAAACTGCATTTACGACATGTCAATCAAGTCTTCAGTCTAACGTGAATTGATTAGCTTGATATCTCTTTTGTCACACTGTTAAAAAAAACTCACAACTCGAATCGACGTCATGCATGTATTGGTTCGAAAATAACTATTTGGTTTTTTTTTTTCCCTGCTTGCGTGTGGGTCCTGCCTTCCAAATTTGGTCAAAAAACAAGCGGAAGTGGCCGAGTGACGACATTGACCCACCTCCTCGGCCTCGCGCTTTTTTAACGAGCACGCGCCTCTCGTTTGTGCGTGCGTGCGTGCGCTGCAGTCCATGCTCGCTTCTCGAACAAGAAAACACAGAACACACAGGAACCTGTCGGAGAATACAAACACAAATTATTGTACTTCGGAACTTTTCCCCGCATTCCAAATTTCTTCTTTGGCTCTTTGTCATGTTTCCCGCGCGCGCGCGCGCCATGTCTTTGGGACGCGTCGGCTTCTTGGTGCGGGACATTCTGGACCTGCCGGACGCTGCGGGGACGTGCTGCGGTTCCGGTGCCGAAGACCCGGAAGAAGACGAGGCCGACGCCAAGGCCGAGGCCGAGAAGAACCACGCCGAGTCTCGCCTCAACTTGTCACGTGAGCGCAAATTTACAACACAAATGATGGTCAGCTGTAGGGGGACAAGTCATGCTTGCCAGTTCTGGGGCAGTTCGGTGTTCGAATCTCGGCTCTGTTTGCATGTGCTCCAATTCGATTGATTAATTGCTAAATGAACGACTCGATGAATGACCGCAGTTCGTTTGACGGCGACTTTGTCCTCCGCAGTGCACGCGCGTGCGGGCGCGTCACCGGACGAGCCGCGCGACGTCGGTGGCCGTAAAAAGCGTCGCGTCCTCTTCTCCAAAGCGCAAACGTCGGAACTGGAGCGTCGCTTCCGGCAGCAGCGCTACCTGAGCGCGCCCGAGAGGGAGCACCTGGCCGGCCGCATCCGGCTGACCCCCAACCAGGTGAAGATCTGGTTCCAGAACCACCGCTACAAGATGAAGCGGGAGCGCGCCGAGCGCGCGGAGCGCAGCGTGGAGGCGCTGCGGCAGGCTCAGCGCGGATTCGCCTCCGCTGCCATCCCGGCGGTTGTGCTGCGGGACGGGAAACCGAGCGAGCGGGTCAGCGGCCTGCTCGACCTGCGGTTGGCCTTTCCGCTGTGCGCCCACGCGCACCTAAGCCAGCGGGCCATCGCGAGGCTCACCTGCTGGAACGGCAACTGGACCTGAGCCGCGCGAGCGCGCACACGTCATTGGATACAAGCACTCTTGAAGCACTCTTTTCATTCTATTGTTCTTTTCGTATTTTTTAGTCTGAATAAAAAACATGTTTTATTTCATGTTGACAGATTGTAAAGTAGATTTCACGTCTACTGTAAATGTGTTTTTCTAAATTATTTCTAATGTTTCACAACGTATCAATCGAGACGGTTTTGTACTTTTAAAAAAATGTTTGTATTCATGTTATGAACAAAAAAGTCATTCGATCAGGGTTGCTGACCCAACTGGCGTTTCAATTGAACACATTTCAATTATGTACCCGACCTTGCATGTTCAAGTGAAGCTGATTTTTGATGTGGAGTGATGTATAAAAGCTATCCCTAAAATAAAAATGACATGTTTTTTTTTTTAACAAAATGCTACAGAAACCTCATCTTGAAATTTGACCTTTTAAGATGTTAATGTTGTCCATGAGAATTCTTGATGAGGGCAAAATCTTATTGAGTCATGTGTGTTGTGTTGCATGTTTTGTGGTCGACATGTGTACGTGGGTGTGCATGAGGATGGTTGAAGTCAGCCTTTACTGGCGGTGACAGTGGGGGGTCAGGAAGCCCCCCCCCCAAAAAAAAAAAAAACTTTCCATGCGAGCTGGGCCAAACGAAAGGATGAGCCATCATTAGGACTCCGAAACGTTTGATCATATCTCAGCTCATAAATGTCTTTCATTTCTTCATCATGATGAAATCAAATACATTGAAGGCATTCACGCATCCTAATGCTTGGCTGGAAATTGAGATTCCCAATTTGCTTTTGAAATAAAGACAAATAATCGTGAATTGAGCACAGTGTAATGTTTGTGTTGTTTTTTTTTTTTGTTTTGTTTTATTTTTTCTTAAGATCACGGAACAATGCGGTATGCGTTCCGCTAACAGGCGCACAATGACAAATGCGACAACATCAACAAACAAACCTGCACGGTCCAATTCATGGGAAGAACGTGAGTAGAAAGTGCAGACGAAATATCAGCAACAGCAATCGACATTGAAAATTAAATATACAGTGGAAATGAAAAAAAACGTGGCTGCGAAAATGATCACTGAAATTTAAAATAAATTATGTGGAAGTCTAGCTATGTAAACGTATAGAAAGGCAACACACTATTTATTGGAGGGAAGACTCCTCAGAAACGTTGATTGTAAAAAGACAATCGCTGAAAAGACTCACTGTGTCGGCAGGCCTGTGACGTCACGCGCTCACGAGGATTCATCCAGTTGTGATGTCATGTGGGCGATAGAAAAGAAAAAAAAAGTGCAGTTAGTCATACCCAAGATTGCAAAGTATTCATTTAGTTACGTTCATGCTGTCATAATTCTACTTCTTATTGTTTTTCGTATTTTCAGCTGCACGACACTAACATGCAGTTTACCGAACTGACGGAAGGTGGCAGCAGACGCTTGACCAATGACACACGCTTTGAAAACGCAGCACGAAGCCACCAAAACTCCACCGTCGTCAGCAACAGTGACCAAATAACAATAATTGGTGTTAAAACACACACACACACACACACACACGCACGCACGCACGCACACACACACACACACACACACACACACACGCGGGCGAGCGCAAATCAAATTAGAATCCGAGTCTCGACGATTTTTGAGGCTGATCTAAAAATAGTCTTGATTGTTTTTTTCGCATATCGAGTTTTGAGGCTCATTTCATTTGAATTTTTTTTTCACCTCTGAAAGCTTTCGAAATACGCATTTTACAACGCGTTGTCATTTATTGCTGTGACGCTGCAGAAAAAAAGAATCCACCTGTTGTTGAACATATCCCTTTCATTCATAAATATTAATACATAGTTCACTTATTACTATTACTGCTACTATTATAATAAAAACCTAATGTGCTGCAGGAAAAACAACGAGGGCAGATTTGAAATCAGGGGAAAAAAAATAAAAATCGTTTACTTTTATCTGATTTGAAAAAAATGAGTAAAAACGTGTTGACCACTATTATTGTTAGTAATAATAATAACAACTCGGCGGCCAAACAGGAAGTGATATCACGACATCACGTACGCCATCTGTTTCCTCTCGATTCCTTTGTTGACATTTGACTGGTGACCACTCAGTGGTTTGTCTCACAGCCAGTCGGCAAGTGGCACTGGCAGATGGGCTCTGCCCCCGCATGAGCGCATGGCTGCTGAGTGGCAACAAAGATGTCGGTTGCCGTTGCCATGGTTACACGGAGGCCAGGTCACATGGCCAAGCAGGTTGCAGAGGAAGAAGGTTCAGAAAACTAATTCGTCAGTCAGATAAATTTATGCAAAGACTCACGACTCCGGAAGTCTGTTTTGGTTTGGGGGCGTGGCTTGAATCAGGTGTATTTGGAGGAAGGAAACATCGAAAACAGGCTGTAAAGAGGCTCCCGGGGACCCAACTTGAATGGACACCCTTAGGGAATACGTCCGACTTCACTACACGTTTCCGCAACACGGCAAAATGGCTCTCTCGCGGATGGAGATTGACTCCTAACACAATTTAACTCAACTCAACTTCATTTTGACAGCACTTCAAAGGACAACAACAACAACAACCACTGGAGCTGTAATGTCAATCGAAACGAACACGATGACTTGATTGTGTCCAAACAGTGACCCCGCCTCCTCGTTAGAGACAGGTGGTGTGGAGGGGGTCCTTTCAAACAACCCCACCGCACCCCCAACCACCCTCCCACCACCACTACAGTGGTCTCCCACTCTTGAATGCACTCAGGTGATTGGTCCGAATTGAGAGAGCATGAAAGTGCGACCATTTGGCTGGCTGCTGGGAGAAGGTGGAAAGGGGGGGGGGCATCGGGGCTTGCAAATATTCAAGTATATTCAAGTCTGCCATTGGACATTTAATATCTTCATCAACTCAATCATCATTTTTCGTTTTAAAATCTATATAAATCTGCTTCCATTGCCAACAAATATGTCAACTCATCTGTTATTGCTTTTTACACCTGAAGGCCATTCTATTTTTTTTCTCGAATAAAGGCTACACTGACACGTTATTTAATACACAATTGACAGTCACGACACACTCGCGATTCAGTTAACCATCACAATTCGCATTTTCAAATGCTTGAGGAAATGAAAGGAAGACGAGCAAACCTTCTCCGCAGGCAGGAAGTCATCAGGTAAAAGACCGGATGTAGGAGGAGCTACAAGAACATTTTGGACACAGCAACACTTTCTGTCAACCGTCCCATATTTTTTTTTCAAGCTATAGAAAATGTAAGGCATCTAATTATGACGTAGATACTGAAAAATAACTTGTTAAGACGACTAGAGTACAATTTTTTAAATGTGTCAAAAACACGTTTGTAAGTAAATTAAACTGAGGTTTGTTGGAGTTGGAACTTCCTGTTTTTCTATTGACATTATTCAATGAGGTTCTTGGGATTTCATACACACACACACACACACACAAATCGAACACAAATTAGCTTAGCTGACTCACCTGCATGTCAAGTTGCTGAGGAATGCGCGTTCAAGTCGAAGCTGTCAATCAGCGCCGTCGCTCCGCCCCCTCCACCCTCCACGGTTGGGATAAGGTTTGGCATGCAGCACGTCCCGGTCTCATCGTGCAACAGGAGGGACGAGGTGGTGGGAGGGAGGGAGGCGTCCTTGCGTCCAGCATGTCCCTGAGCCCCCCGAGACACTCCACCCCCTTCTCGGTCACCGACATCCTGCAGCACAGCCCCATGGACGACGTTTACCGGAGGTTCGGTGGCAGCGCCGCCGTGCAGGAGCCCAGCCCGACCAGCCTGTACCGGTACCAGCAGCAGCACAACCATCACCACCATCATCATCATCAGCAGCAGCAGCAGCATCACCATCATCATCAACAGCAACAGCACCTGTCCACTTCCTCCGCATCCTCCGGGGCCTACAGCACCGTCGCCGCCGCCGTGCCGCCCTTCTCGGGGTCGATCGGGGGGTTCTGCGGAGGCGGCGGGGAGATGCCGGCCTATCAGGAGACGCTGAGGGGTGTTGCCCCTACCGCTGCGGCCTGGTACGGCGGCCCCGAAACAAGATACGCACCAAGTTAGTTCAGTTCATTTCAATCCACTTTGCCACATACGATTGACACATAAACTGCGACTCTTTTTAAATACTATAAGTGTGAGGGGGGTTAATTGCGGGAGACTTACTCCCAGTTCATGCATCTTTTTGTTGTTTTCAAATGAAGACGACACGGCGAAACGGATCCACAAACCACGCTTAAAATGGCATCACAAAAATAACCCAACTTTGATTTGAACGAAAAATGATTAAAAGTTGGAAAGACTCAAAACTGAAAGTGACCAAAGGACCCCAAGGTCTATTAATTTTCAATTTTGTTTTCATTTTTACGAATAGTAATATTTAGTTTCCTTTATTTAGATTCGAGAACTCGTGTTGGGTATTGAAAAGAACAAGCGGACTATTTTCAACAGTCGCAAAAAGTTACTCACTTTCATTCATCTTTCGCGATTTTCAAGAGCGGAGGATTCGTTCGTTCACAAATATTGAAAAATGCCTGACTAAAATGTTAACATTTTTAGGGAAAAAATGTTTTGTTTACATTTTCCCCGTAAAAAAAACAAGCAAAAAATAGTGTAGGTTCTTTAGTTACTTTCAGTTTGCTTATGGGCAATTTGGTAATCGTTTTGTGATCGAACCAGACTTCAACGTCGAGGGCGTTTAAAAAAACTGAAAATGCTGAAATGTGAGTTACTTAATTGTTGCCGCGATCACTCACATTACTACACTAATTTCGTGCAATATTTCAGCAACATTTTTCGGCTTTATTCCCAAATTTAATGTCAGTCCTTTTGAGTTGTCAAATTTCTTACGACACAAAACCGTTTTCGTTTCAATTCGCTGCGTTGTAGTCAATTTGTTTAAATTACCGTTACAGGACAAATACGTTGCATAAAAAGGAAATAATGTTGTACTTCGAACCGAGTCGTAATTTGAGTTTTAGTATAATTTTATTTTCCATTGGAAAGGTAGGAGTCGATCCGTGTTGTGTTTGAATAAATAAATATCGATGATACATGTTCTCCCCCCCCCCCCCAATGCTTTGCTGGGCCATTAATTGTCGAAATCTTGCAATAACATCGCGCGGATCTTGACGACTTTTTCGCACGACCACGTGCGTTGTCGATTTCCAGTTTCCCGGCTGATGGGCTCCTGCGGCGGGATGCCGGGCGGCCTCTCGGCCTTGGACGGCGGCGCCAAGGCGGCCTTGTCCGCGGCCCCGCGGAGGAAGCGTCGGGTGCTCTTTTCGCAGGCGCAAGTATTCGAGCTGGAGCGCCGCTTCAAGCAGCAGAAGTACCTGTCGGCCCCCGAGAGGGAGCACCTGGCCGGCCTCATCCACCTCAGCCCCAACCAGGTCAAGATTTGGTTCCAGAACCACCGCTACAAACTCAAACGGCAGCTTAAGGACAAAGCGGCCCAGCTGCAGCACGACGCGGGCGGCCTGTGCGCGTCCGCCCGCCGCCCCTCGCCGGTGCTCGCCAAGCCAGGCCGAGGCGACTCCGAGCCGGCGGCGGCGGGGGCGGCGGAGGCCAAGACGATCGCCAGCCAGCAGCTGGAGCGAGATGCTCGGGAGGAGCCGGAGGGCCGGGAGCACCGGGAGAGCAAAGGGGGCCGCTCGCACACGGACACGGCGCTGCTTGACTACGCCGGCGGCGTGCTCGGCTCCTCGGTGGGATCCACTTTGCTCTACGGCAGAACTTGGTAGGACAGAACCGGACTGAGGACACTGCAAGTTTTCATTTGATATACAGCGCTTCAGATCACGGGTGGGTGAATGGATGGATTAACATTTGATGTATATATAAAAGACAGACTTGGAGCCAAAGTTTGGGCTGCCTTGAAAAACGTGAGAAGATTCCAGACTCTTGAATTATTTCGGCTTTCAAGATTAAATGTTCTTTGTAGTTCGTTCCGATTGTCAATAAATATTTGAATTTTTAGCTCGCCATCCATTCTTTATTGGACACAACCGATTCTAAATGAAATTACAAAACTCAGTTCTAAATCATGAAAACACATTTTGAGGTTTCGGATGAAATTAAAATTTTCCACATGACTTATTCTTTTATTGGACAAGTTGTAAAAGGTGACATTGGAGAATCTCTCAAAGGTATACAACATTGACTATGTTTAAAAGTTCTAATTAGCTTTTACTTCCAAGCAGAAGAATTAAGGGGGGGGGGGGACTTGTGACAAGAGGACAAGGATTTAAAAAAAAAAAAGAAAAAAAAAGACGTTCATTTCCACACATATCTTCTGGATGGCGGTGGTGCAGGGTAACCTCCTCTGTTGGAGCTGCTGTGGGCCTAAAAATCAAACACAGGGCATTTATTTATAAGAAGACTGAACTTTTTGGGGCGAGCCTCCTCCGTTCCCAAAACAAGAGTAGGAAGACAAAACTTGTTAAAATCTTCTTCGCCATCACGGAAATTCGCCATCAACGTGCAACCTGAAATACGCGCACCAACTCCATATTCACAATCAAAATGATTACATGAGTCGGAGTCACGTGCGTTTATATGATTAGTGGTCCAATAATGAATGAGATTGGTGCCGAGTGATAGCTGATGCACAATAAAGAAATTGCAATTCAGTTGCTCAAGTTGAACCCATCAAGAGAAACTAGTGAGCGGACGAGCATTCCGGGCAGAGTGCATTTTGGTACCTGGTACTGCTGTCCGCGCTCATCCCGCTGTTCGCGCCAGTCGCTTCTTTGCTGGTGGAAGCGCTGCTGGTAGCCGCTGGGCCCGGGCCCGGGCCCGCCGCCACGGTTGGCGCTGTGTTGGTACGCCGCCCGCTGCGACTGCATGGCCCGGTCCCAGCCGTGAGCGCCGCCGCCCCTCCCGTGGTACCCCTGCTGCTGCTGCTGCTGTTGGTGCCTGCAAACACAAACAAACATCGCGCCCACTTCAAAATCTCGCCTGAGAAACTGAATCGACATTATTGCCAAGTAGTGTATGTTGGAAAAAAAAAAAAAAAATAGAAAAATGCCACCGGTAATTGTGGAACTACAGTCAGCATATTCGTCGCTTGAAATTCATCAATTGACAGCAAGAAGTCAAGTGAGAGTGATGAATTCATTGAGTGGCAGCTCGTCTTTCAAGAGCCACGGGGATATTGTGGTCTGCGACAACATAAGCACCAAAGCTATGAAAACAAAGCGTATAGACTCTTGTTTCCATCTTTTTCCGTTTGTTTGTTTGTTTGTTTTTTTTTTTGAGAGCACTTCGACAGCAGCAGCAGATGTGGTTGGTAGCACCCAAAACACAGAGGCAAGAAAAGAGGATTTTTGTCAAGCGGGAGAGTGACTCTGGCGCTCATATCTTTGCAAAGCCAGCGAAAGTCAATATGTAGGATGGAACTGGAACTTTTGGCGGGGGGGAGCTCGATTTGGCCGATGCTTGGGAGAGCGATGAAGTTTTACGTGTTGCGATTTGGAGTCGCTCAAAAGCTTCCAAGTGGACGATTATGACACTCAACCACATGATTTGCTCATTTGGTCACCTTGAGAAGACCAAAAAAAAAAAAAAAAGCTTGTCCAGTCGAAACCAATCATTTGGAAATGTTTGACCGATTCAGGATGGACTTATGCCACTTGTGACCAACTACGATGCAATTAACCCTTTTAGGGACAGCGGCTACTACAGTGGACAGCGTATCATGTTATTAGGTTACAGGGTGCATGAAAGGGTTGAAGCTGACTAGTAAAGTGCCGTGTTACACTCGGCCCACCTAGCTAGCGTCAATCGCTAGTAGCTTCCTTTAGCCATTTGAGCATTGATCTTTAGCCTTAGGATCCAGGTTAAGACTCAGGTACTAGTATCAATATGTGTCCGCACTGTTGTGGTGATGAAGCTCACTAGTCGAATGACTATGGCACACTCGTCTTACTAATGTTTTTTTCACCAACTTTATGACATTATGCCCACTTGGAGGATAACTTTAGCAAACTAGTAGAACTGCTACGTTACTCGTCAGGCAAAATTCTGCACTAGTAGACCAGTGCGCTACTAGTACTCTTTGTGAAGCACGAGATCAGGGGTGTCAAACTCATTTGTGGCGCGGGCCACGTTTTAGTTACCGTTTCCTTTTGAGGACTGTTTTGACTGAAACTATATAAAGAAGTCAAGAATAACTGTTGAATCAACTCTTTTTTAAATTACTATCACGAGGGTTTTGGTAACAAAAAAATGCTTCCCATATCTCTCTTCTTTATTACATACGAGAATTAAAAATTTTGTTCGACATTTGAGAAAGCATCATGGAAAGTGACATGTTTGATCTGCTTTGGCGGGCCACATAAAATGATGTGGCGGGCCAGATCTGGCCCCCCCGGCCTTGAGTTTGACACCCGTGCACTTGACGTTAACTCGCACAGTTATGCCTCACTAGTAACACACATTTGTACAACCCGTGAACATAAATATCATCCTCGTAACACTGTGGAAAAACATTTCAGAATGGACGGCTTATCATGTTGTCAGGTTACAAGGTGGGTGAAAGCGTTAAGATCCATGCACTAGTAGGCTCTTTGTCATCACTAGTAGTGGAAAAAAATTAGGAAGACCGTTATCCTATAAGTTTTCTGAATTGTCTTACTTGTGAGGACAAACTGAATACTAGTAGATGGACCTCAAACTGACTGTCGAATAAATGCTCAAATAACTTTTCCCAGGGCTCTGGTCCGGACCCAGGTGGGTTTTGAAATGCTCCCAAAAAGTGGGACTCACCGTGGAAAGTGTGGCTGGTGATGGAAGGACGGCGGCGTTCCCAACTGGCCCCCAGATCTGGAATCTGCACACAACAAAAGGCGGCGTCACAACGGGCCGCGTCCGCACAACCCGGGCTGCCACGACAGACCCGATGCGCGACATTAGCGGAGATCAAATCAAGGTTTTGTGAGCTCGGAAGGGCCGGGTGGCGACATTTGCATGTTTTGTTGAGCAAATGGAAAAAAAGAAAAGAAAAAAAAAAGAAAAAGCATTGAGCCATCAGCATTGTGGACTCCTCAAGTGGTTC
Organism: Hippocampus comes; assembly: GCF_001891065.2. Lineage (NCBI taxonomy): Eukaryota > Metazoa > Chordata > Actinopteri > Syngnathiformes > Syngnathidae > Hippocampus > Hippocampus comes. Next base: position 744,585 of record NW_017805282.1, on the reverse strand, counting down.
GCTTCCATAGTGGCGCAGCCTTCACAAAGAGCCACTTGAGAGATGGGGGGGAAAAAAGAAAAAGTATCCAAAGGCTTCTTGCAGTCGCCATGGTGATGACCAGCTGCCCTTGTTTAGCCAGTCCACCTGCACGCCAGGAAGTAGGCACCTCCGTGGACATCATGTGACATCTCTACAAATCCTTTTTTTTTAAAAAAATAATTCATGAAATGTTAGGGAGCTGATCCTCTCACAAAGAAAAATGGTTTCATGCTGGAAATATTGACCAAAAAAAACGCACAAGTTTGAAACGACAACTAAACTAATAAAGCTCTAATAAGCAATCAAGGGCCCCCCGGCGCCTCCTTTTTCGTGGCCCATCCTCAAAATAATAAACATTGACGCCAGAGGCCGTGCGAGTGAGAAAATCCTGCGAGCGCATCCCTCAAGGAGCATATTTGGGCAAATTCCTTCATAACCGTTTGTCAACATTCAAGTCCAACAAGGCAGACTTTTTTTTTGTCAATTTCAATCACGCAGCCTTGAGATTTTGTCATGGCCTCTTACGAAAGACGCACCCCGAATTTCATGTCACGATGGCTGAATTTTGGTCATTTTTGAAAAACTGCAAAGGAGGGCAAACGGGTCCTTCAAAACCAAAACGGACGATTTATCGTTCACTTGCAATTTGGGCTCGCTGAGACTTTTTTGTGTTTCGAAAGTAAGCGCTCATTTTTACACTGTCAAGGTTTTTGGGGGGTTGTACGGTTTTTGTGGAAGTTCAAGCCTGTGACACAGAAGCTGCATTTCGCCGGGGTAGGATCGATTAAAAACAGATTTTTTTTGGGGGGGGGGGGGCACATGGAATTTTCAACTAATAACTCCCGGCTTTGGTTACATTTGTCACATCTTTTGAGAAAGGAAAAAGGGCTCGAATCGGAGGTCAAGTAGGAAATATTGGCGCCGGGGCAGATTTAGCGCCAAGCGGGCCGAGCGGCGGGGCCACGCTCGGCCCCCCGCCGGTCAT
>NW_017805282.1:682210-743551 GCF_001891065.2 Hippocampus comes | reverse complement strand
CCCCAGCCGTTATTGTGGCCCGACTTTTCCCGTTTGATGATCTCTTCCACCAACGCAGCTCAAGTGGACCACCCAGTCGGCTCGCAATTAGAACGCCACAAGGCGCCGGCCCGCCTCAAAAGAGAGGGAATGACAAGTGGACACCTGTCAATCTCTTTAATTAGCCATGATCTGAGCACGTCTGGGCCTCCCGTGTGCGCGCACAAAGGCCAACAAAAGGATTACGCCTTCCAATCCCCGACAAGCGCGCACTGGCCACTGCATTAGGGACGGATTACGCGCCGCTCGGCAACTAAACGCCCCTTTTCAATTTTCGACGCCGACTATTTGACTCAGCTCAAACAAAAACACAGAGGCGCTTTTTTTTTTTTTTTGGGGGGGGGGGGGGGGGTTCTGTTTGCAGATGTCCGCGATGTAGTCAACGCCGAACACAAACTGTTCCGAGATGAAGCCGCCGAGTCGCAACCGCTGCGCAGCGGGAGATTTGCAATTTGATCCGAAAACGAGTCACTGCAAATGTAACTTTGTTCGTCTATCTATGCCAGCGACATAGAGTGACAGCGCAGAAGAATGTCATGCTTTTTGACCGCGATGCCGGAATGTAACTTACCCGTTGCCATTCATAATACCGCATCTCCGTCTTTGCCGGCAACTAGCGGTGCAACAATCGACGACTCATCTATTATCTCTTAAATCAACAAACCTTTCAATCAGCGATTTATCCATTCTAGACATGAACTTAAAATGGTCCAAAACCTCGGAACTCCAGCCTCTCGACGGTAAATATTCTCAGACTACCGGATCCTAACGCTAAAGATAAATGCGCAAACGGCTAAAGGAGGCTACTAGCGATTGACGCTAGCCAGGTGGGCCGAGTGGTGGTTCGAGTGCAACACGGCACTTGACTAGTCGGGTTCAACCCTTTCATGCACCCTGATAATATGATTAGCTGTCCACTTTAGTTACCGCTGTCCCTCAAAAGGTTAAATCACAATAAAACATTTGCGAGACAATAAGCGCTATGGCTCGATAAAAGTTTGCAAAGGCAAACAGTTCATTCAACGCCAATTTAACCAAATATGCTCACATCCGCTGACCTTGCTGTAACATGGGGAAAGTGCAAAAGGACGCGATGGTCGAAAAGAATTGACTTGCATTTTCTCAGTGCGAGAGGGGCAGAGGTTGGGCGGAGTTGTTAGTTTGTCGCTTGAGCTCCACAATGGCCACCAGCAGAGCTCGAGCGCAGCTGCTCCGCGGACACAAGGCGGCGGGACGACCCGAGCACAAAGACCCACTGGCGGCCTCTCGGCGGGGGGTGGACGCGCCGTCAAAAGGGGGAAAACTTAACTTGGCTTTCAAGGCCCTTCAGACTGTTTGTGGAGGGAGACCCATAATGCTTTGCGGCAACATCCCCTCGCAAGTCAGCATGTGTCACTTCCGCGCCGGGGCACGTGGTCATTTTGTGATACTTTTCAATTTGACTTTAGCCAGTTAGCGGTTTCAAAATAGACCACGGTTTTAAAAGTCACCATTTTCAAACGGCTCAAACTTTCCATCGGTGGTGTTTTCGCTACACTGTGGAGGTTTGACACATCCGCGAATCGTCATGTGCGTCAGAAAGACGGAAAGCTCACAATTATCCGTCGTTGTCGCAAATGACACGTTATGGGTCAAAAGTACAAGCGGTATTGGTGAGCACTCCAGAGTAAAACCTTGTGCTAGCATCAATTTGAAAATGCTAATTGCTATCGAGCATCTCGACTTTATAACTGATTTACTTGTTCGATATTTACTCCAGAAGGTTCATCGGCTGATGTTGATCCAGAACGTCTCAATTATGTGACAGCAATGATGTAACGGGATCAGTCGTGTCTATCCACAACATTAAAAAAAATCTTAATACAGTGAAAGCGTTTTAAGTAGTGCCGCCATTTTGTGATGATCTTTGAAGTTTAAATCCCGCACCGTCACGAACTGAAACTCAATCATTAAACATTTATCGGGTGAAATGAGCTGGTAATGAAAAAAATATATATTACGCGGGGGTCTCACAGTGGCATTGGACATCCAAACAAAAAGTGTGAGGAGCCAAAAGAGGGTCATTTGCATCCTTCCGTGGAGAAGCAGCAGAGGAGCTGGCCATCCACCCCCCCCTACACACACTACAGGCTTCATCGACTTGCAAATTGGCACATCAAAGTCTGAGCGCGGTGGCGAGGATGGCGAGGTGATTAGGAGACACCGCGTGTGGCAACGTCGCCTGAACTTGTGAATGGGGCGCGGAGTCAGCGCAATTATTGCATCGAGTTATTTACTTCATTTCGTCGCCATTCGAAAGTGGCCGTCTTTAAGAGAGCGTGCATGTCAGAAGGAATCTTCCAGGGGTGGGGCGGGGTCAATGAAGCGCGTTGCGTATTAACCCTTTCAGGGACAGCGGTTACGAGAGTGGGCAGCCTATCATGTTATCAGGTTACATGGCGCATGAAAGGGTTAAACGAGCAATTGTTTGAAGGCTGGACTCACAAGTTAGCCTGTCAATGGCAGTTCTCTTTCTATGTTAGCATGAGGCTAGCAAGCTCATTAATTAAAATAAATATGGCTTGGTGGAACATTTTGTCGCTGAAATGTTTCATCTGTGTTTTGAGTGTCAGTTTCCCAGTAAAAACTTCACCTGGGAGTGACCAATCAAAAAGCTTGAGGCGAGCAACATTTTGCCTTTATTTGCAGAACAGGTACTGACAAACACTATTGAAAAGTGTTTCAAGAAGTTTCATTGAGTTCGACATGTTTAAATGTGTTCAAAGAATGTGGGACGGGTAAAAAAAAAAAAAAAAACGTTTACAATGATCTTGATAGGATCTTTTTTTTTTTTAACTTATTGCAGGTGTATTTTGCCATGGATATGTTGATGTAACTTTTGGAAGGAGGGCCGAAGCCTGCTTGGCATAACATTTTGGACCTAAACCCCAACTTGTGACTGTAGAGTGTGTGTGTGTGTGTGTGTACGTGTGTGTGTCTCTCTTACGTTGGAAGGCCTGATGATGGCCGGTGCGGGGTGAGCGGTAGTTTCCTTGCTGTTGGTAGTTGTTGGGCGGCGGGGCATTGCTGTACTGCCCACCATGTTGGTTTCTGAGCGAGTGACTGCAAGAAGAACGAGAGGATGTCAAACATGCTTTCTGCAGTCTGGCAAATTCATGCTCTACTTTGGGGGAGAATTTTTTTTTTTTGGGGGGTGCTCATCATGAATTCCAAACACGGCGCCTTCGGGGGTTGCCAGATGTTCAATTATTGCTGTTTCTTAATGATAATGTGGACGTGTGGAGGAGGAAGTGGAGCTCATAATCAAGCATGGCTGCTTAATGTCCAGTGTGGGTTGTGGGGGTGGACAAACATTTACACATTTTCAAAAGGGCTATACAGACGCATAGCAAAGCTCACACTGGCAACGTTTGACTGTGTAATGAATCCCTTTGCATTACATTTGGCATGTATGAGCACTTCAGGGAGGATTTGCGTAACTTAGCAGCGGTGCCATGTGACACAAGTCATTTCATATTTCACATTTGACCGATATTTCCAAGTGGTGTCCGTCAAGAAAAACTCACCCCAAAGCTCGGAAGCCTGACTGGTCCAAGTGAGCCTGCTGCCTGTTGGGGTTGAAGCCAAGCTGAGGTCTCCACGGCTGATTCTCTCGCCTATCCCAGTCCTCCGGCTTCAGCACGTTAGTGGGAAGCCTGAAGGCCACACACACAAAATCAAGACAGTGCATTGTCACACTAGGCAATAAAAGTACCAAAAGACACTGACTTTTCAATCGGAAATATTACATGTGAAAATGGTACTAACTTTGCTCCGGGAAGGAGAACAGCCTTGAACACAAAACCCTCGGCAAACTGGGGATCCTTGAACTTCACTCTGCAAGACAACACAATGGAACCAAATTTTGTTTTTAAGGAGTGGACTATCATACGTAATATAAAAACAAAAGACAATTAAACATTGTGTATTTCAGAAAAAACAGATACCCTTGCTGAGTCAAAGTTGGCTAGCTTCATGCTAAAGCATAATTGGATACGCCATGAAGAGGCTGATGAAACGAGCGCTGATATTGTGTTTTTATAAGCCTATAACTTAGATTTGAACACAAAGCGGAGGGACACATACAGACAGATGATATCACAGTGCACACGTGCATATATTCTTTATCCTCTGCATAGATGACAAACTGCCATGCCGCTTGTGACTGTCCCATAAAATCTGTTAGGTATCTCAATGTGTTATAATATCCCCTGGTGGCCAAGACGGGCACAACAGACAACGCAAAATTGATTGCATGGATGAAATCAGAACGCCCCGTTTCATTCTTTACAGTCCATGAAGTTTTGTGATGACTACGTTTCCGTAAAATGCAATTGTGCGCGGTGATATTTTTCTTGCGATAGAAGATGCTACAAAAAAATTTCTGGTGGTATTTTCTGAGGGGCTTGGACGGATTACAGGGATTTTGAGTCATGCCGATGGTGGTCAAGGCACCATTGTAATATTTTTAAAAATCGGCGCTGTACTGCAGCTGCACCAAGTCGAAGGCCAAGTAGTTCTCACCCGATGGCGCTGTTCTGCCCGATGTCACGCAGCATGGGGATGGGCGAGCTCACCGTCCTGAGGGACAACAAGGTCAAAGGCCAGTGAGCGTGCGAGTGGCTCAAGACAGGAGGACGGCTCGCCTTCTGACCGGGAATGTGCAGGAGGGAGCATGAGCAAGTGGTCCTTACTTATCTGGTAGGATAGGGTCGTCATCAAGAGATAATATACCTTGGATTCCATGGCAGAGCTCTGCAGGCACCTCAGTGGGCTGAAAGACAACGGCAACATCATCTGCCCTGTCGATGCGAGCGTCACACACACATTTTTTTTTTTTTTTAACCCAACATCTGCTGGCGTTACCTCATGACATTGTGCACGGTAGAGTTCCTGGATGAAGTCCGAGAGCGGGTGAGACTTGCCGACAAACACCAAGTCGCTTCCCAGACTGTTTCTTCTCACTGGAACGTCATCATTATTTGAATTGATTCCCCGTTGAATTAATTACAAAATACCACTTGATGTGCTTGCTATTAACCATTCTACGCGGATGATAAATAATATATGACCAAGGACTTTTATATTGTCTGCCGACATGTTACTGAACTATTAGTGGTCAATCGACTGCCTCAATGGTTGAAGCACAGCAATACGGATGCTAACAAGCAGTAGCATTAAGACAGCAGGGCTTTTCTTTTGGTAGTTGTTCACACAATGTGGAACTATATTTTGTTTAGTATGACAGTCAAGTTCAACTGGGAGTGGACTTAAACCGCTTAAAGCTTCTTTTTGTTGAACAGTTCACGATTTGCCTAATTTCTACTTATTGTCAAGTGTTGCGTTCATTGCCACCATACGCGCGCATATCACATCTACGCTCGCAAGTCAAAGCAAATCAATAAGTTGACGGCTCCTATTTAAAAAAAAAAAAAAAAAACTCTTCAGTCAAGTCGCTCGTTTCTTGAGCCACTACTCTATGTTGCACACATCCAATGTACTCTGAGAAAAAAATGGTCACACGCACAAAATCAACTCCGATGAATGGAAGTGGCTTCATAAGGATGAGAAAATGAGCGTTAAAGTGCGAGGTGATATAAGGGGCGCCAAAATGCGACTGACCTTCTTCGGACGTGAGGTCGGGATAGACGTCGGCCAGCGCGGCCCGCAGACGCCGCTCATCCACAAACGGCAACAAGGCCACGCCTTCAAGGAGGAAACAGAAGCGCACCGGGAAAAAAGAGTCAGCGGAGCTACACAATGAGCAGCCGGGAGGCGGGCGGCGGATGTCTCACCTTGCCATGCGTACTTTTTCCCGTTCAGGTCAATCGCAAAGTCGTCAGGGTAGAAGTCGATGATGGAAGAGTCCTGTGTCACAACAACACTTTCCTTATACACTGACTTACAAAATAGAGGCGCTCCATCAGTTTTCATTCTTTTTACAATTCAACTCATTTAAAAGGAACTTGATAGAAACATCTGTGTGAATGATCAATAAATGACAACAAATATTTTGCCTACACTTCTATATGGGCACCATCCTGAAACAGTACATAGTGGGAGCTCGATTTAATTGGTTTGTGACAAAGCCTGTAAAAAAAAAGAAGATGAGAATGAAAAGAAACTAGTTTTATCAAATGTAATTATGTAAAGTATGATTGTATGTGTGGGTGTGTTCCTTCAAGGGGTGTGGCCTAGTGAACTATATCAGGAGCAGTGTATTTTGCATGTGGGTGATTGCCTGTTTGTCCCGGCAAACTGTGGCTCTCCTTGCCCACATGCCAGGGCATTACAGTCCCTTAACTGCTCTTTTTTTTTTCATCTGTGCGAATTCTAAATCATCATCTAAAATCCAAAGCAAAAAAAAAAAAACCAAAAAAAAACTGTGAATGACAGCCGAGGTCTCTACTATTTTTTTGTGCATAGCCAATGTCTTCTCATTGAAAATATACGCTCAAATTTTCCCTTTTTTTTTTTTTAAAAAGAAACTGAATTTTGGTTTTTCTGTATTTTGTGGCCATATAAAGCATCAACAAAAAATACAAATCCTTGACTATGCCATGGAATTAAAATGTTTGATGAGCACGGAGTCCTTTCAATAAATCTGCTTTCATTGTCATCCGTTGCTGTACACCTTTCTCGAAATGAAAAGAGACTTTGCGGAAACGTGCAGGACACACTCACCGGACTCATCATCAAGTTCCGCCACGTTTCTGGCAGGAAGTTGCCGCTGGCGGCAGGAAACACCCCCATCAGCTGCTCCAGGGGCTTGAACTGTGCATAGGCGCAAGCAAATTCAGATTGGCTTCATCCGGGCGTCATTAATCAACGTTTCGCTTACCGGCTTGGTTCCTCTCTCAAAGTCACTGAACATTCCTTGAATGTCCTGGAAGTCTGAAGCGAAGGGGGCGTAGTGAAAGGGGAAGTACCACTTCCAAGAGGCGCAGCCCTGCAAGCATATCGACGGGTCGAAAAGTGGGCACACACAAACATTCCCGCTTCACGTTTTCAACCGCGTTTTGCATATTTACATTGGCTTTTGTCAAACATTTAACGAAAACCCCACGGAGATGCAAAAAAGCGTTTATGAAGCACAAAGATAACGAGTTCAATTGAGTTCTCTGCCAACACTCCCCCCGCCCTACCCTTCTTATTTTAGGATGTGAAAGAAAGCGTGTCAAATTGCAGCTCTCAAATGGCGGCAGCCCGTTTGAGCTCCCCGCAATAGACGTAAAACAAATAGAGGGTCCTCATCAAAAGTGATTTCGGGAGCAAAGTGTGAAACACGTCTTCAGCGTTTTTGGCTGAAGCCCTCGTTCCCCTCCTTCCTCCCCCGCGCGGGTCACTTGGCGATCCGCACGTGACGCTAACGCCGTTGGCGGTGGCACCGTGAATGCGCGGCGGCGCCGCGCAGACACGTCCCGTCTGCCGAGGACCTTTTAATCAATTCAGAGCGGCCCGCTGAGACCAGCATTAGATTGCTGAGCATGTGGAGAACCGCCCCCCCCATACCCCTGATTCTCCTCACCCTCCCTCCCCAGGCTGATCCACCTCTGCGCAAGGAAAGAGGGCGCCACTTACGACTTTTTGACATTTGAAAACACTTGTCACTTTAAGAAATCTTGATTGAGGGATACCCTATTCCGAACCAAATGGAAGTTTGTCGGCGGGGAGGCGGGTGCAGCGTCTCACCTGATAGTAGTAGCGCAGCACCCAGCACAGGCCCTCCACGTACGACTGGACCACCTTCTGCTTGAAGCCTTCGTCAGAAACGTCCACGTCAAATTTGGTCTTGTAGTAGCGCTGCTTCCAGCCGTCCTCCCACAACCTGCCAACGGCGCGTCAATCAAATGGCTTCCATTCTAAGATGCCTCCACTTCCTGCGTGACCGGAATTCTTTTAGCGCTTTTTGACACCTTGGGAAATTCAAATAATGGAGGCCGCGCGGCATCTGTGCCACCGCAGAGGGCCGGCGCGGCCTGCCGGGAGCGCCGCCTCCTGAAGGGCGAACGCTCCATGAATACCAAATCATTCCGGCGGATTTAGGAGATTTATTAAGCACGTCACACAGGAATTGACTGCTTTCCATTTTAATTGTGTGTGTGTATATAGACTCCTGTCTGCTACTTCAACAGTCAAGTGTTCCGTTGACTCGGCATGCCGACCCACTGCACCTACCTGACGTTGTCTTCCGGTTCGGGCTCGTCGTCGCTGTCTGCTTTCCTCTTCACGCCGCGGCTGTTGCCGTCGTCGCTGGGGCCTGGAAACTGCTGACGCCACAAATCAGCACAACAAATAAACAGTCATTGATGACTATTCACTCGTCTTACAACACTACTGAGCCCATCAAAGACTGGGCCACATGAACTAAAAAATAACCTGATTTGTTTTCTGACTGCTGATTTGAAATCCCCTCCCCCTTGGCTAATATGAAAATATACATAAAAAGAAAGAAAAAAAAATGGTTGCATCCATTTCCAAAGCTAGCTACAATGACGGCAAACACAATAGGATGCAGTAAACTGGACAACGGTCTTGAGGGGTCATTGTCTCCCCTCATCCCAAGATGGGCCCGGCTCATTGAAAAGAAAAAGGTGCAGAGCTCCCACCAAATACGACGACAGTGTAAAGCGACGTTGTATTTTTTTGGTATCTTTAGTTTTCATTTGTTGCTGCCAGTCCGTCAAAAATATGCTTTTCCTTGACACTTGTTAACAACGCGTGTTCATTCCAGCACATTTCAAACTCACGTTGCCGCCGCCCCCGTTCCTCATCATGGCCTTCAGGGACTGAGCAGCATCCTGAACAAGAACACACACACACACACACACACACACACACACACACTGAAAACACGCAGCAAGGAGGGAGACTCAAGTGAGTTTGTGAGTTTTGAGGACACACCCTATTGGACTGCATCCTCATGCCGTAGGCTTGGTGGCGAGCGTTCTCCACGGCGTCTGGCTGGAGTCCTCTGCCCAACGCGTGAGGGGCAAACTGGCCCCCGGTGAGGTAGGCGGGGCCTTGCTGCTCCCTCTGTGCTCAGTTAAAAAAAAAAAAAAAAAAACAAAGTTGGAATATTGTCCTGATGACTGAGTCCAAGTCACTTACCTTCATCCTTTGTCGTTTCTCTTTCATCCTTCTCTTAAAGCTCTCCTAAAAGAAAGGAGGAAAAAAATGTTTGAATCAACCCGATCGCTTCAGTGTGACTTGTCACGTTTTTAAAGTTGAAAACACGTCTTGCATCGTCTTCTCTGCGCTTTTTGAAGATGTTGTCCTCGGCCACGCCCACGGCCTGCATGATCATCTCGACGCGCGCCAGGTTGACGAAGCCGTTCTCCGTCAGGTAGCCCTACACGCACACACGCAGCTGTCACCAGAGCCCCGCAATTTGTCGACATTTCCCAGCATGCACGGCAGCCAGGAGGCCATACTCCCGGCTGGGACCATCCTTACTCCGGTTTTGTGCACCACATCTTTGTAGATCCGGACCAGGCGATCTATCGCCCCCTCTCTGGAAGGTGATGGAACAGCACCAAGTATGAAATTAATTGTGACTTTTGGATTTTCACGCACACAGACGGATTACGAGAACGGCAGCTGTGACCTGATTTCCAAGGACGGCAGGTGAGGGAGGAAGTCGTTTCCGACAAAGAAACACATGAACACCCAGTCGTCGATGCTCCTCTCAAAGTCAAATGGGAAGGGCAGACTGGCCATGGTCAACTCTCGAGCAAGATACTGAAACGTAACGCAGCGCCGTTAACGTGGAACTGTGATCGAAACACACACCAACAACCAAGATAACAGCAAAACACACAAATAAAGCTAAATGGGTCCATTTAAATGCCCCCCCCCCCCACACACACACACACAAACACACACTCGGGGTGAAGCTCACAAATATTTTTGCATTAAAAATACAATCTGGATTTTTTTGTTATTTTTGTCCACTTGGGGTTGCCAACCTCAAAGTGGACTGTTTTAGCAGTGACTTTTTAGTGTGTATGGCTTTAAAAGGCGGAGCCCGGTCTGGTGAATGATATGGGTGTCAGCCAACGATAGTGCAGTTGGCTGGCTGTTCAGTCCGAGTGTTGAGTTTCTCTGAGTCAGTTGTGGCAACTGGCGAGCGAATGCGCTTCTTACGATTTGGTTCGATATGTTCTAACTGGCCAGGTAAGCCGACACAACATTAACTAACCACTAATATGTTTCCAAAGTGTCTTGCCGACTGCAGACTTGACCTCAACCTTTCTTTGAAATTGAATTATTCAAATTGTTGCAGCCTGAATCAAACACACACACACTGACAACGTTACCTCTCTGAGCACACACAGCCTGATGAAGATGAACTCCTGCTCAGACACTGGCATGGCGTCCGCAAATTCATCGTGCTGGAAGAGCAACAAGTCAACAGCCTGGCTTTTAATTTGGAGGTCTTCCTGATGGCATGGAGATGGGTCAGGCGTGATCTGACCTGGCCTCGCTTCTCTCGGGCGACGCCCTGACACTCTTTGATCTCGTGGCCCATTTGACCGCAGAGAGCGCACGGCCGCGGCTTGTTGGGTTTGAACTCCTCCCGAATGATGGTGAAGTTGGGCTCGTGCGTGGCCAAGCCCAGCATGATGAGGTCCGCTGATTTTTGCCGCCGTGCAGAGACAAAGACACAGATATTAATTAAAAAAAAAAAAAAAAAAAGAATGTCCTACTGATGGGAAGTTGTTTTGACTCTCCCCCGCCACCCCACTTTTTTTCCCCCAATGTGTGTTGTAAGCTGACCGTCAGCACCACACAGGCAGTGATGTGTGTTGGGGTCGTGGTTGGGCTGAGCTGCGGACGACAGAGAAAATATTTGCCATGAGCGCAAAACACAAAGCCTACATTGAGGAGACTGTTTTTTGCATTCAAGTGGGCGCAATCAAAGTTTTAATTTTTGGCACAGACGAACGAGGCAGGAATGAATTGAGGAGATTCATTCATTTTGAGAAAAGTGAGCTTTGCCGCAATCTTGGTTCCAAGGAACTACTAGATGTAAAGGAGGAATGTCGGCGCCATTTGACTGTCGGTGCCGGACAGCCCCAGAGGGCGCTTGTGTTTTTTGCGCCTGTAAAGGGCAACATTTTTCACAGCTCCGTTTTGTTCAGCGGAGATGGCGGCGCAATTGGACAGTCTGCATTGGTGCGGCTGGACGGATGGAACCGAGGATGAAGAGAGAGGAGCGTCGGCGCGGTCCCCGGATGCGTATTTGGAACTGAGAGTCGCCGCTTAGAACTGAAGCGGATTTACATGGGACGGGAAAGGTGAACCAATCGCTTTTTTCCGTCACTGGACGCTACAGCTTCTTGTTGACTTTCAAATTTAGCTTGTCGCAGATGTGTGGACATTTTGAACATGACGTCTCTGATCCAGAGAAAGACAATTTGATTCTCTCCTCGTTCATCTCGAACTGCTTCAAACAACAAAGCGTACAAGTGAAAAGTGGTTGGACGATTGTCCGTGTTTTGATGGTATGTGTTGTGTTTGTTATTTTATTTTATGTTGACTGTTTTTTTTAAAGAGCTTTGTTACAGCTGCAGCTGTCGTGAAAACACTATATAAATCAGGATGTATTGTGTTGTAAATTGAGTTGAGGAGTTTCATTTTGAAAAAAAGTAATGCGTTGCCACGATCTTGCTGCATCTTCTGGCAATGGCAATATTTTTCAGGATATTTTTAAGAATAATTTTAGAATAATTTAGTCATCTTAACCGTTTCATGCACCCTGTAACCTGATAGCATGATAAGCTATTCACTATAGTGACCGATGTACCTGAAAGGGTTAATTATAATTTTTTAAAAACGTATGTACCCAGATGCAATTTGGAATTAAAACGTTGCCTCACAATGTTATGACTTCCAAAAAAAAAAAAAAATTCTAATAATATATATATATTTTTTTTAATTGAGAAAACGCCACTCTACTGTACAAACAAAAGTATTTGGACACGGCACTCCTGAGACAAGTGGAAGCTGTTTTCTCCCCTTCGCTCGGTGTCACAGTACTTTTGTCCATATTCATCACAATCATTGGTAGAACATGTAAAAAGTGTGTCTGAACACGAGAGCGAGCGGCAAACCTCTTTGTCTCCTGATGTAGTCCATGATCTTATGTTCGCCTTCGCCCGGAACGCTGGCGTCAGACAGGAAGACCTTCAAAGCGAAAGGTTCGTTCGTGACGACGTGGACTCAACGTACACTCATGAGATCACATTTAGCAGTGGAGACGGGCTCACCGTGATGTTTCGCCATCCCGGGTCGTTGCTGAGCCTGTCGGCGACGTAGTAGCGAAGACAACGAGCCAGGTTGTCCATGAACTCTGTTCCCTAGAGACACACGAGAGACCTTACTTAAAAAAAAAAAAAAAGAACTGACAAACCTGCTCTTGATACTCACAGAATGCGCTACACAACAGTTGCTGAGGCCTTTAACTTGACATTTTTGTTACTTCAGCTGCACTTTTGTAATAAGTTTTGGTTGCCTCAAAAAATGTGAATTTTAAAACATTGTACTTTCTGTATTTATTGTCAAAGCTTTGATCGATATCGCAGTGATAATGAGAGGACATTTAATTATTTAGTCCGCACGGTCAATTATAGTGCACCCCCTACCCCAAAAAATTTTAAAGTTTTTTTTCCCCCCAATCAACTTACTGGCGTGATGCAGTTGCTGTCGAACCTCTCTTTAATCTCCTCAGGTGGCAGGTAACCTCCTGTGTGAGAGACACGCACGTCACATGTCGCGATTGTCTGATGCGCTTTCCTGTGGTGCGGGGGGAACACACACACCGACCTCTCTGGATGACTTCCTCGCGCATGCGAGTCTTCTCCTCGGTGAGCTCCATGCCTTCTTTGGAGGCGCGGAAGCGGCGAGAGCGTTGCTGGTTCATTTTGGCCCGCGGAGCCTGGTCGCGAGTTCAACAGTGGGATCATTCGGTTCAGCAGTGGGTTCATTCAGTTCGAGCAGAAAACGTTGCGCCCCGTCAGAGTCACTTACCACACCGTCGATGGCCATGTACAAAACTCTTCTTGGACGCACAATATTGAACAGACGGTCGATGTACTCAAAGATGGCCACCATCATCTCATCCTCGTTTTTGGGCGCCGGTCTGTGCAAACATCAAAAGAGACGTTACGACAAAAACTGGACAAGTGGGAGGAGCTACGGAACAACCCCTAACGCTTATTGTAATTTTTACATTTAAGAGGAACAATTTCTATCAATGGCAAAATTACAAGTGGTCGCCACTGGTTAGCACATTGTGGTGCCCCCTCTCCAGAAACCGGCATCCTCTTTTCAAAATTCTTTGCGCTTGACTCCAGACTGTCTTTTCAGGGAATCTTGTCACATTGCACCACAATAAATAAATAAAAAAAAAATAAAATAGAATAAAATAAAAACACTTCATACTTGTCCTCTGGATGTGTGCAAGGGTGTATGATGCCGTTCATGTCCAAATATAAATTGTCAAACTCCACCTCATTGGGGTTTGCCTTGGTTGTGTCGACAGGGATGCGAACTCCATTGCACTCCCTACCCTGGAAGACACAAACATGATTATTATGAAATCACAAAAGAGGCAATGAACCTCAGGGGTTATGACAAAAACACATCCTCTGATGCTGATTCGCGTTAGATTCCTTGCAAATTAGGCTTTAAATCTCAAATACATTTTAAAGTTGGAGAAATGTGTCTTCTATTTTACACTTGATTTCAGGTATGGTACAACACTGGCGAAAACCACACTAGTTCTGATATGTTTCGGAGCAAATTAAGGCAGCTGCGCTGTTGTTCAACCTCCGAATAAAAGTAAAAAAAAAAAAAAAATCTGAACTGACTTGGTTAATATTTGGACAACTTGGAGCATTGGAGCCAAAGTGAAAGTAAAACCTAATCTCCCGGGAATGCTGAAGCGTGCTCCAGGTACTTTCGTTTCCAATAAATTCGCCACCCGTCCCGTAAAACACGTCCTCAGCCTATGTCTGGTGCGTTCTCCTCTGCTCTGTACCAAATCCCGCACAGAGGCAGCTCAGCCCCTTTGCGTTGCTTGTCATGATCATTATGAAAGTAATCTTTATTAGAGTAAAAAAAGTGTCCCCAGACAGGATTTGTTACAGCACTCTATAGTGTATGCATGCAAGTTCAGCCTTCAACATGTACACACACACACACACACACACACACACACACACACACACACACAAGTTTCAGGCTACTTCAGTCTATAAAAAAAAAAATAATAATAATAATTGCTTAGAAAGCACTTTCAATTTTAAGTACGTCTCAATGTTTTCTTAACGTTCTCCTTCATTACTGACCACGAAGTGACGCCAGGGACCAGGGGCTAATATGACAGGTTAGATCATGTCAAAGCATTTTGTTTTTTTTCATATTAAAAAAAAATACACGTGATTCGATGCGTTTTTCTTGGTCGTGGGGAGCCAAACTCTCAAATTTCTTTCGCCGCGTGGTTTTCCCGCGACGCCGTGAGGAGTTTCGCTTATTTCCAGATCTGAAACGTGCCAACCCTAGTTAACATCTCAGTCGGATTCCATTCAAAACAATCTTTATACAAACTTGGACTTGCTCCGCAAATGTGTCTTTAGTTTTGCACACTGTGATGCTACTATGCTAAACGCTTACCTTCTCCTCCACACAATGTACAATAATGGAGGGATATTTACGACTCAGCCAACGGAAAAATGCCGGGACTCCCATCTCTGCTAAAGTATCACTTTCCCCGCAATAAAAAACGTACAAACGGCAACGAAATTCCCTAAAAACGTTAACTAAAACACGAACATTCCAAACTAATCGAGTGTGAAATTTATCAAGCTCGTCTATACATGCTTGTCGGAAATCGTGTACTTTTTCCGGGTCACGCTGTTGACTACTTCCGGGGAATTCTCGGAGACGCTTCACGGTGCTGCCATAGCGACGGAGCCGGCCAAAAGCGGTATTGCAAAATGGTCTGACGCTATGACTTCTTCGTTTCGATAACCAAGCAAGACACAAACTATCTGTTATCTGAAACGCACAAAATTGAATACATTTTATTTTACCACCAAAATTTTTTTGACAGAGCAACAAATATTCAATGTGACAAAAGTATGTACCAAGTCTAATTGCAGCCAAATAAATGAATGAAAGAATGAATGACATTTTGGAAAAAAATATGCATATGACACTTGTAGTACTTGACTTTTGGGACAATCGTAATTGTTTGGCCTTTCCACGCAGGGCGGATTCATTCAAAGGATGGAAAGCACTTGTCCTGCTCCGGTGGGCAGTGACGAATGGGCCTGAGTGGTGAGCACGTTTGCCTCACGGTCAATGTCTGACAAAGGACGGACCACTGACGTTGTCCTTGAACTGCAACGAAACATATGTGAAGGGATGGTGGCCGGATGCTGTGAAGTGTAATGCCGCCATCTTGTGTTAGCGGTCTGAACTGCATGTGTATTTTCAATTTTGCATTGACAGTACAGTACACGTATTTCAAGAGCCAAATGTTTGACACTGAACAAAGTAACTATTTTTTTTTGCCGATTGCAACACACTGGCAGGTGTTTCTATCAGTTTCAACCCCGAAAAAGCAAATCACACATAATGTGAAACTGATGGTTGGCAACCCAGCTGGATGGATGGCATAAAAAAAGGAAAATGGTCATTTAAGAAACAACACATGGCCTTCAGATCATTTCAAAGGCAGCAACTCTCCATGGAGGCAAAGCAGCAGGAGGCTGGTGGGGGACACATTTCACACAAAGCTGCCGCTTAAGTATTCATACAACATTTAATCTTATTTAAGCTCAAACACACACACACACACACACACACACACACACACACACACACACACACACACACACACACACAAGCCGAACATGGACTATTTTTCTTGGTTTTCTTTCATGAGTCCGCCCCTTCAGTTGAGACATGAAAAGCTCAGCAGGAAGTCACATGGTGTCATGCGGGCCTCAGCGCGTCTTCACATCTGAGACTCTTTCACACGCTTTCTATTGTCACACACACGCACGCACACACACAGATGAACGTCTACCTTCAGTTGGTCATTAGGATCGCTACATGTATCCTTCTTATTGGATCTACAGTATTAAAGTCCCATAAATAGCAATATTTCAGCGAAAGAAAAGATGACTTCGTAAAGCCAAATAAGAAGTTCACATTGCAACTCCTCTATGCGCCTTTCGAGATGGAAAGGGCGCGAGCTTCGAAAGCTGTCAATTATTCAATTGTCTTTGGGCAGATGAAGATCAGGCAGGTCAACCAATCCAATTGGCAGTTTGCAGTTCCCAATAAATAAAAAAATACAGGCGTAGGATGAACAGCTTTTTGATTCAAAATCACAAGCGGCCTGTCAACTGGCCTCAAACTGATTTGAAAACATTCTGCACAGCACGGAATCCGACGTGAATGGGTATAGCGATTATTTTAGTCTTTACTAAGGTTGTCACTATCACGTTTTTTTTGTTTGTTTTTTTTTACCCCAAGTTTCTGCCTCTTGATTTGACATATCTGCCAATATGGCACGGGTGTCAAACTCAAGGCCCGGGGGCCAGATCTGGCCAGCCACATAATTTTATTTGGCCCACGAAAGCAAATCAAACATGTCAGCTTCCATGATGCTTGTTAAAATCTCTACCAAAATTTTGAATTCTCATATTTAATAAATTAGAGACATATTGTAAGCATTTTCTTGTGACCAAACCCCTCATTACATTAACTTAAACACTAATTGAATGAACCGTTATTATTTTGTTTTTTTATATGGTTTCAGTCATAACGGGCCTCCAAAGGAAACGGTCACTAAAATGTGGCCCACGACAAAAATGAGTTTGACACCCCTGCAATATGGTTTGGGTACTTTGTGGTGGCAGAAAAGTCATTGGCTCCCGCGAGAACTGAGCTGAAAACAGGCAGGTGCAGAAATCGGTGGCGATTCCAGTTGGCTTTCAGAATCAAAATCGCTTTGTCATTGTACCACAGAATGCAAAAAATTGCAACAGACGTAACCTGTCCGAAAAACATAGAAAAAAGAATGTCCAATAAGGGGGAGAAACATGAAATCGCAGATGAAAAAAAAATAAAGGAGTTGGAGAGAGAAAAAAAAAACAACTCCAGACTGAGCTCCTATAAGGGCAAAACAGTATATATTTGGAAAAATGAAATGCATGTGGAAAGTGTGGCAGGGCGACATTTTAAGAAGGCTTACTTTGCTCCTGAAACCTGGCGTTTCGAGCCATCAAATGATGCGGAGCAAACTTCAGAATCAAATTTATTGAAGTACTCAGAGGTTATTTAAGTGGTCGCCAGTGGACAAAATTAACAACTGTGACTTTTATGGAAAAACTGCAGTGAATGTATTCTCTCTATATTTGTTTGACGCCCCTGGTTTTAAGCACATGCAAGGGGCAGACTTTCTACTAGTGGTTTACAAATATGGAACAAATAAAGTTGTTATTATGAGTGAGAAGGTGTTCAATGCCATCATGTCCTTTGACCTTAAAGGTGTCGACTTCCACTTCCCGTGATGACCTTCAAAAGTGACCATGCAGCACCTCAATCGTGATCTTGTGTACAGCAAAAGAAACTTGTGACAGCCGCGCTGAGTCGCCGTCGGCGAGCGTTTTGAAATGGCACCGCTCGCCATTAGCCGCTGCATCAAAGCTCGGCCGGCTGTCGGCGGGTGGGCCGAGGTTCGGCGTAGGCCCACCGCTGCTACCGTCTCGGCAGCCGTCATTGTCGCCTCTTATCTCTGCTGAGCGAGCTGGAGGCTTTTTAGCGGCTCATTTACAAACGAGCTGGGTTGGTCTCGTTAGAGGCCAGGCGGAGAGGGGGCGGATGGACGCCTAGCATGCTCATTACGTGAAAACATGATGGCAGGGGAGGGCCAAGGACATAAAAAAGGGGCTTCTTTGAGGACACACCACCCACCCCGTAAAGGCACACACACTCTTACAGGCAGGCACACGCACGCTAACTTGACATGGAAAGAAAACAAGGAACATGAAGACTGAAGCATGACTGCATGACTAGAAACTAACACACACACACACACACACACACACACACACACACACACACACACACACACACACACACACACACACTCCTAGGTGATTTCAATATTTGTAAGAATAAGAAAATGCATGTTAAAATTCTCAACTTAAAGATATAAATGTAATTACAAAAAAATGCAAGAGATAATAAAATAAAAAATATTGAAAAAAGTGTCACATATTGGCGTGTTTATAACATATAAAATATGAATGTGTCTTTGTTGTTTAACTCTTATCTGATACACAATTGTTATAATAATAATGCATCCATTTCTAAGAAAGACTTGATCTTCACAATTTCGTCATTGTTGTACGAAAATAATAAGAGACAGGCAGATAAAAACATATTTTTAAAAAACGGAATTGAAATATCAACGTGCCTTTTCAAATCAAGCCACATTAAAATCAAATTGAAGTGCAGTTAATAGGTCAGTTAAGTTCAACTGTGAAGTAATGCTGCTACCTGTTGTCTCAAAATGGAACTGCAGCACAGTGCTTCCGTTGAGCTTGGACTGGAGAATTGTAGTTAGCGTCATCAAGACCCTAAAAAAATCATTCTTGATGGACATGTTATGTTAATTAGGACATGTAAGGGACTATTCGGTGGTAACTATTAGGGCTGGGATAACACCCATGATTCGGTTCGTTCGTATAAATCGTTGGGGCACGGAAAATTATGCTGATTTACGTTATATGAACTTATTATACACTAACACAGTGGTTCTTAAACTAGTTTCGATCGAACCCCAGGAATTCGGTGAATCAATCTCAGGGGTTCGACGGAAACTCAGCCAAGGAGGTTAAAACAGTAAAAACACACCCGACTCACATGTCAATTAGTTATGACACGCCCGCTTGGCCATGACTGGTTGCAAATGATCACAAAACATTGCTTGGCCAATCAGTGCAGTGGGAAATTTTGTTCGCTCAGTAGTAAACGTGACTGTCGTGATAGTACGTCGTGTGATTTAAAAAAAGAAAAATGTTTTCATACATGCGAACTATGTTGAACAAAAAAAAGAAAGAAAGTGGTCGGACGAATATGTACAACACGGATTAACATGCATCACGGACCGTGATGGGACTCACGGTCACTTGAGCAATTCTAGTCTCGAACCGGCAAAACTGAAGAGACAATTCTTGAAACTCCATGATTTATTTTTGTTCATTTTATATACGATTCAAAAAACGCATGTCTTGAAATTTTTAAATATTTTTCAGTTTTTAATGAATGCGGTTTTTATGTCTTGAATGTGTAAAAATAAAATATTTTTTAACTAATTAAGGGTTCGATGAATGTGCATATGAACTGGTTGGATTCGGTACCTCTTAACAAGTTTAAGAACCACTGTATTACACAAGTGTCGAAATTGTAAATGAGTCGCATTTTCTCTTGTAGTTTGTCCAAAGTCAGCACGCGAGCTTCCGTAGTTAGCAAAGAGCTTTGGTGCAGCGTGTTAGGTTTCTTTTAGCTTGTCCATTTGACCCGACGAAGCTCTTCAGCTTTCCAACGAAACTGGAGGCTTTTTTTTTACTAGCCCAGACAGGTTCATTTTCTGATGCTTATTTGGTCCTTTTGTCGGCACCGCGAGGTGAGTTTAATTCACTTGACACAAAAAGCCGGAATGAATGCCGCGACGCAACTTCATCAAAAATGTCATCAACTTTTGAGTCAAGCAACGGTGAGCTACAGTTCCAAATCAAATATACTCACACTGTGTGAAATGTGGAATTTATAGGATGTCTTCAAAACCTTTCGCATCTTTGGCCAAAAAGTGGATGAAAGGCATCATTGTCATTGAACTACTTGGCGTTTTTGGTGCATATGCACTCTTCCACGCCATGAACACGAGCCAAGGTGTGGACACGCACGCACACGCACAAATAATCAATGCTAGTCTGTAGAAAATCACAGAGCATGTTATTCCTCCATAAATATAGAACATCAATGACTTAAGAGTTTAAATCCACATTTCCGTATCAGTCTTTCATCCTCGTTCTGTTCTACAAGTTGATGGATTTTTTATTTTATTTTTTAGATTTCAGGAGCACAATGAAGAAAAGATTTCCATCCATTCTGGAAGGTAAGAAAATACATGATGCCTTTCGGTCCCGAAGACATCGGCAGCAGTCGTTCGTAGACAGAAAATGATGTCATATCAGCTCACACACTTCCTGTTGGGATCCAATCAATTACGTTTTCTCCTGTCGATAGTTTACTATAAGTCCAACGAGCTGGCGGGCGAGTACGGTGTGCGGCAGAGGGATCAACTGGACTGGGCGACCGACGCCGGTGGCCGCTGACGGCTACTTCCTCTTCCTCTTGTTGCCCATCATGACCGTCGTTGTCTTGACGCCGCGTCCGAAGCGCTTCCTCTTGTTGAAGGCGGCCTTCTTCCTGCGCAGCGTCTTGGCATCCCGGTCGTGGATCCAGTCGTCGCGTTGGCTCTCCCACTTTAGCTGCTTCACGCCTGCACACCAAGCCGCCACAAATTTCGTGATAAACTTCCCGACACGAGGACAATTTGGGGTCACTACTACTCTGAAGTTCATTTTTACGGGACGAGGACCTTGAAAGTAAAACTTATTGTCAACTGGAGGCACTACCGTAGAGTACAATAATCCAGACTCAAACTAAAAAGACGACGACTACTACTCGTCGTACAGTTGAAACTCGTTTCAACGTACCCCGAGGGACATAACTAATCTGTACGTTATAAAGCTAGTTTGTTAGCGTTATAACGCTGCCTTCACAGACAGCAAGATGTTTTCAGACCATGTGCTCAGGACGGCGCCGTGCCTCCGCGAGTTACGGCAGGAAGTACAACAACATATCGAGTCGATCAGTAGCGTTGCTAAGCAACGGAGGGGAATCCCGCGCTCTACATTTGGTTCATAAGCAAGGTCGCGGCGGCAGTTAGCTTCCCTTGGTTCGTTGTAAAGAAGGCCTTTTCGCTATTTTCTGGGAGAAATCTGGTCGATATAAAGGTGTTCGTTGGAAGCAAAATCGGCAAATGGATCATGAATTACGTGAAATCGGGACTTGTGAATTGTGAACGTTATGGGGGCGGAAATGTAAATGGGGTAATGTTGAAATGAGGTTCGACTGTATTCCGTAATTTGCTGTCATATTACTCATTTTGTGCAGAGGATAAAAAATATATGCCGGTGAATATTGTTATATTGTCTGCGTTGTGCCAGTCATTTATTCCCAGCGACTTTCGAACCCTTAACCCACATTGAGCTGCACGGGTGTGCAGCAGACGACTTACCAGCAGCGTTGCAATTTACGTAAAAAAAATAAATTAAATAAATAAATAAATAAAATATCAGAAGTTATATAAGGTTGTTGAGTTTGGATTTTTTCGCGGAGTGCTGAAGGGCCAATAAAGCTCCAGTTTGAAATTCTTCTCAATGATTTTCGGGTTGCGCCTTTAATTGTTACCTGCTTTGTCGGTGTTGGCCATGGCGTTTAGTCCGATGTTGTCAATCTTGGCGCCGGCGTTGTCGTCCAGCAGGCCACAAAACTTCATCCCCAAAAGAAAAAAAAAAAACTTATTGATGCAAGAAGCTGTGATGATTTTTGTGTGTGTGTGTGTGTGAGACCTCTGACCTCCTGGGCCATTGCAAACATGGCTGCTCCTTTTTCACCTTTCTTTTTCTTCTTTCCCGCTTTGGAGGCTGGCGGGAAGACGCAGAAACGAGGACGCAAGGTGACATCAACCGTTAAAATCGTTTCCAAAGTCGTCAAATGAGAACAAACCAAAACTCTGTGAGAAGTCCAGCTCCATTTGGCTCGACTTCCTTTTGACTTTCTTGGAGGGCGGCGTCACATCTGGAACCTCATCTTCATCTGAGGAAGAGGAGGAGACGACGACGCGTTGGAAGACATCGGCCTTTTGGAAAGCGGCGGCGGGCAAACCTCTGTGCTCACTTGGAATGAGCGGCAAATATTTGTGGATTTTTGCGACTGGTGGCCGGTTATATGCGAAATATTTCATTTCAATCTCAACTGTTTCTTATTTTACGATTCACATTAAGGGCAGCCCGGTGGTCGACTGGTTAGTGCCTCGGCCTCACAGTGCAGAGGTTGTGGGTTCGATCCTGTGCGGGTTTTCTCCGGGTATTCCGGTTTCCTCCCACATTCCCAGGTTAATGGAACACTCCAAATTGTCCCGAGGTGTGATTGTGAGTGTCTATGTGTGCCCTGCGATTGGCTGGCAACCAGTTCAGGAAGTCCCCCCGCCTACTACCCAAAGACGGCTTGGATAGGCTCCAGCATGCCTGCATGACCCTTGTGAGGATAAAGTGGATCGGAAAATGGATGGATGAATGAATCACATTAACTCAATGAAACGATCGAACGAAATGGCTGAAATAAATAGAGAAATGAACACTGTCATCAACTCACCAAAGGGGACATCTTTGTCATTATCGTCTATGTCGCCTTCAAGTTCTGGAACTGAAAAGACAACGGAACGATTCAAGTGGTTTTTCAGCCCCCCCCCCAAAAAAAAACAATGCTACTTGTAATCCCCCCCCCCCCTCCAAAAAGAAAAAAAACAATGCTATTTGTAACCTGCTCAATTTGGATCTTTCGCAAGAGCAAAACAAATCTCTCTTTACCGTCCTCATCTTCATCCCCCATGAAGGTTCCTCCTTCTCCGCCCACTTCTTCTCCAAAGTCTTCCTCGTTCATGCTGCCCAGGGACACTTCCTCGTCGTCCAGGTCGCCTGACTCATCCGACTCGTCCGACTCATCCGCGTCCTTTCTTGCGGCTTTTTTTTTCTGGTCGCCCGACATGTTGCTGCCATATCGAGTAATGCACGATCAGCTCGGCGGCAGAGGCGGACAACGTGACAAGCGCAGCATCTTGTAAGAACGTTTTTTTAAAAAAAGTGAATTGTGAATAGGATAATCCATTATCGCATTCATTGATAATTACCGTATTGGCCCGAATATAAGATGGTGTTTTTTTGCATTGAAATAAGACAAAGTGGGGGTCGTCTTGTATTCGGGGTCTAGACATTATACCCATTCACGACGCTAGATGGCGCCAGATATCAATGAAGCGAATGCTGAACTTGACTCCCCAGGCCAAAGTGAACTCCTGCCACGAAGGATAAAAATAAAAAGAGCAGTAGCACGAAGAAGAAAAATAAAAAATAGCGGTAAGAAGGAAAAGAGAAGAAAATAATAGAAGAAATAACAGGAAATGGAGAAGCGTAAGTGACAATCTGGAGAAAAGTGGGTCGAAGATCGGCCAGGTTAACCGGCAGCTGAGGAGAAGTTATGATGTAATTTACAATTCAAAAACCAGAAGCCATTCATTTACGAATGTGATTGCACTTTAGATTTGAATGAGGCAAAATAACATGCTGTTTCTCTCAAATATATTCTTATAATAATTTGTTTCAAATGTACTGTAATTATTTTCTGTATAAAAATTAATTTGCTGTTCAAAAAGTCTTTTTTCAAACTTGAGTCTTGAAAAAGAGGGGGTCGTCTTATAATCAGGGCCGTCTTATATTCGGGCCAACACGGTATTCTTGATGATCGGTTAATGGATTCATCGGTGCACCTCTGAAAAGTAAACGCAACCCTCTTCAAAGAATTTTGTCAGGTGACTTCAGTTATTTCCCTCCTGTGTCATATTTATTTTTAAGCAAGCACACACGAAAAAAAAAAGAAAAAAAAACCTTTAGCTCACCCAGCAAAGTCCAAATCTTTGTCTGGTAACTCTGTGAAGTACGAGTCCCCTTCGCACGAGTCTGTTGAAGGAAAACTTGTTAACATCTAGAAGAAGGAAAAAAGGGAGGAGGAAGTGTGTGAAAGGCGACCAACCAAGCATCTTCTCAAACTCGTCGTCGTCGACGTCCTCCAGGCTCTCGTTGTCGTTGTCAATTTTGGGCCGGCGGTGTGCGTTCTCCTGCTGCCGCTTCTTGAAAAAGCTGCCGGGTAAATTTAGTCGAGAAATTCAGGGGTTTGGCTTCATCAAAGTAGGGGAGAAGGGTTTCCGACGCCGACACCAAACGAGAAGACAAACTCACCGATAAAAGAAGATTTGGTCCACGGGAATCTGGCTTTCTTCTTGACGCAGAAACTCTTCGCTGTTCACTGACATGCACAAAAAAAAAAAAAACAAAACAAAACAAGAAACATTGACAAAATGAAAAGAACGACTCTCTGGTCCGCTTATTCAACAGAATCCAAAACGTGGTTCAATTTGAAAAGATACTCAAAGGTGTCACCTGCTAACGAGCTGCCATGCGATCTCTGTTTGGGCTGCAACACCGAAGTGTCCGTGTTCTCTACATGACAAAAAAACGGCATATTTTTCCCCTCAAATTCATGCGTAGGTTATTGTTTTTTCTTTTTTTTAATGGTTGAGATGATTACGTTTGCGCTTGATCGGTTTGGGGTTTCTGAAGACAAATCTGTCCAGGAAGCGCATGAGGGTGAAGTCCTGCAGGGGGTCGCCAGAGTACTGGATCAAGTCCCCCTGTTCACATTTCACACATTTTCCATCAATTTACGCCGGACTGGAGACGAACAAATTCATGACCTATGAAATCACAATACAGTGGTACCTCGACTTACGAACGTGTCTTCATGCGAAATTTTTAAAGTTACGAAACGCCTCAACAGGAAAATATTGCCTCTTGTTCCGAAAGAAATGTCAAGATACGAAAGGTAAAAATACAGTATGGGCTGCTACTCGCAGCTCCGAGTTACCTGAACGCAACATACTTCTAGCTGCTCTGCCATTGGCTATTACCTAGCATCTTCCTGGCATCCCATTGGCTAAGACGGACCTCTACTGGATGTGTCAATGTGTTAGATAGATCGATTATGTGTCTATGCTGCGTCCTTGTCATTCGCCTCTTGGGCCATGAGGTGTTAAAATAGTTTTATGCAAATGTGAATCACCCAAGAAAAGTGTTCACCAGTCGGGCAATCGCTCACTGCTGATTTTTGCCTTGGACATTTTCGAAGGATTGTTAAAAGCTGACAAAAGCAAGCGTCTTTGGATCAGTTGTTTACAAAACGCCAGGTAAAAACCATTTCTGAGAGAGAACATGAACTAAAGAGGACAAAAAACGATGAGGACGTAGTTAATTGATCATCCTTTTTTAAATTTGTTGTGCAATAATCTAATTGCCACATGTATTTGTTACATATTTTGGTACATTTTTATGCTTTAAAAAACATTTTTGTCTGAATTTGGGGGGGCTTGGAACGGATTAGGGCATTTACATGGAAAACGCGTCTCTCCTTACATTTTCTAGTTAAGAAATTTCTTCGAGAACCAATTAATTTCGTAAGTAGAGGTACCACTGTGTGAGAGTTCTGAATTTGTTTTCTCACCTGCAGGAGAGTTTTGGCGAAGAGCGACACGGACGGGTGGAAGTGCAGCGCCAGCTGAGGAAGCAAACAGGAAAACATTTCAAAGACGACCAAAATGGATTCTCGAATCGAGATTGGTTTGGCGCTTTTGAATCACAAAGAACTACAAGCATGGTATGTGTGAGTGCGCTCTATGTTTCTCACCCGGCGAAGTTCCCACAACGTGGCGCGTTCGGCGCAGCAGAATAACGGATTGCGATGCAGCGGGTCGTACTTCTGCTGTTTGCGCGCGCCTGTGCACATCGAGGCAATCAATCAATTCAAAGGGGGCCCACGGCAACTGAAGTGTCGAGTGTGTGCGTGAAGCGGACCTCGCAGGTTCTGATGATGTATCCACGATGCCACGGGTTTGGACTCCAGCTCGCTCGTTGTCGCGGCTTCCATCTTGTCGATGTCAGCGAAGCGCTCCACTTCGTCATCGTCGTCGTCAAGCTTTTCTTCAGGGCGGTCCATGAAGGCCTCGTCTCCATCCTCGGTCAAACAAAACGGTTTGGACATTTTATTAAACGTCACGAAATGTTACATGTGGAATGTTGCTTTTGGAAGGCGGTCGTACTTCTTCCTCCTGCAGCAAGGTCTTGAGTTCCGGCTTGGCCCGCATGACCCCTGAGATGACCATGAGGGCGGCGCAGGCAAAGTTGGGTCCTTGTTGGGCGCTGACCTGGAGCAGACGCTTGATGAAGGCTCTGATGCGCCGAAGCACCGTGTCGGCCTTCAGGGATTTGAAAAGCAGGTTGAGGAACATGTTCTGACGCGTGGACGTCGACAGACTGGCGTCCAGAAGCTTCCTGTCCAAAAAGAAGAAGAAGAGACAACAGAAGGTCACACCGGCACATGATGACAAAATAACTTTGGCAGACTCAGCTTGACATGGAAATACTGGATATTCCGTCGAGTTGCAGCGGGGTTGCCATACTCACATTCTATACACTGTAGTATCTGTGACTTTCAATGCGAGTGGCGTTAAAAGGTGGAGCCTAGCCTCGTGAGTGACGTGGGCGTCAGCAAGTGAGGGTGCGGAGTCGGCTGGCTGTTAGGTGGCTAACTCGTTTGCGAGTCTGTGTGTTGAGTTGGTCGGCGTGAGCGCTGCCATTGACAGCTTGCGAATGAAAGCGCTCATCACGTGATGAGCTTGTAATATTTTGGAAATTTCAGTCTGCAGCCAGTCTAGGCCTGGTGCTTTACCTGTGTTTAAATGATTTAAGGTTGCTCCTTTGTTAAAGTTGCAACCAGATTTGAATTTCCTGGAATATTGGCTACCACTATTTGGAGGGTATCGATATGAGAGATTTTGTTCTTGTCCCATATGTGTTCCATGTTTTTTTTTCCTGATGAGTTCGCCTTACAGCTTGCAAATCTGAGTATCTGACCTCTTGGGTAGCCCTTAAAGGATTGCTTCGTTTTATGTACAGTGAAACTCCTCTAGAACGAAACCTACATGGGCGAAAATCTCTTGCCTCGCGATGATTTTAACTACAACGAAGTCTAATCCAACAGCGACTTCTACTGCTTCGTTCGGAAACGGCAACAGCAACCACCACACTGGTTGACACATGCGCAGTAGTCCAGGAAATATTTGTTAGTGTTAGCTCAGACGCAGCAAGAACGTTGCATTGCTAAAATGGCTACAAAACGGACCTTTGGATGTCAAGCAGCTAAGACAAGAAGAGCTCTGACGCTGGAAGAGAGGGGAAAAGTGATCAAAAGGAAAGAGGGAGGAAGCAAAATAAAACACATTATCCAAGAAATTGATGTAAGTGAAAGTGAATGCTGATCGTAAATTTCGCAATTTCTTTCCCTTTTTTCTTTCTACACTGACTATATGAAGTGTCAAATAAGTGTGTGTTTACATCTGAGATCAAATTTGCTACAGTGAAAAACCCCCTGTTGTGAAAAATGTCTTTCTGCAAACATGATTTCATTGTAGAAGAGTTTCACTGTAGTTTGTTTTCTTACAGACTCTGTCTTCCTGCCATAGTACTGTCTTATATTGACGAAAATCTTTGCAGCCCAAAATTACCTGTACAAGGCGACGTAGTAACGGTCGGAGGTGGTCTGCTGGTCGTCCATGACTTGAAAGAGAAGCATGAGCGCCTGCACGGCCGTGTTGAACTTAACCGTGTGCACCACTTTGAACAGCGTGTCCGTCTGCTCTTTCACCTTCTCGTCTGTTTTGCTGGCGAACGGGTACGCCCGGTTGACGCCCGACAGCAGCGCGCTGAGCATCTTGGAATCCACTTCTGTCTTGCTGACACAGGCGCGGAAGAAGGAGAAGTAGATGCCGATGAGTTTGGTGTGCAACAGTGTCTCCAGCAGGTGCGAGGCCTTGGCCGCCATCTTGTACTCTGGGTCGCCCAACTTGTTGACCAGGTGGATGAGCAGCGCCCGCTCCTGCTCAGGCCGCTGGGACAGGAGCTCGTGCGCGGTAACTAGCGCCTTGGTCTTGGTGGCCGACACCGTGTCGTGAGCGACCACGTCCAGCGCGGCCACAAACTGCGCCACGTGGTGCTTCAGGTGGTGCTCGAAGTACCAGAGGATCAGGCGACGGTCGCGGGCGTCACGGTTGCCACTCGCCAGCTCCTCCAGCTTGTCGAACGGGTGCTGGTCGAAAGTCCGCAGCTTCCTGTTCTCCGGCAGCAAGTCAGACAGAAGCAGCTCCCGCAGCGTGTCCAGTGCCATCAGGCTCATCCGGCGACTGCCTTTCTTCTTCACCATGGACACCAGATCCTCCACATGTTCCAGCATATGCACCGGAGCGTCCTGGATAAGAACCGTCATCGCCGCCATCCTGTCGGCCAGAGCCCCAGCCGAGACCACCGTCTTCATCCAAGCCGAGTTGGCTCCTTTCTGGAGGGCTTTCTTGGTCTTATACAACTCTACATCAGCCTCATAGAGACGCTGAGCCAGCGTCTTGTAGGACGACACCACACCGGGATCCTGCGAAAGTGTGGAGCCCTCTGCGCTGTATTCCAGGTCATACCATTTGCCTCCGGGTTTGATTAGCAGGGCATTCCGCTGATGGAACTCAAACACGTTCTGTTTACCTTGTTTCTTAGTCATTGCGACCGCCATCGCCGCTGTTCCTTTTGGTGTCTTCTCCTTTTTCTGCTGCTCAGAAGGCTTCTGCTGTGGCTTGGAGGGTTTTGCCACAGCAGGTTTCTCCAATTTAGACTTTGGGAGCTCCTTGTTTGGAACTGCTTCTTCCTTTGTCTCGTCTGGGAGGACCTGCAAGTTGGCAAGCTCCCGAATGCCCAATTTAGTGATGAAACTCTCCAGTTCGCCTTCCTCCAGGTCATCTATGGTGCCTTTCTTCCCTCCATCCACCAGATCGTGGGACGCGTCCAAGCTGCACAGAAGCCTGAAGTCGGCCTGCAGACATCATCAATCCATAAAATACAGAAAGTTCAGTCATGAAGTTCAATCAGTACGTCTATTACCACTCTGTTTTTAATTTGTCCTACGAATAAAGTATATAATGCGAGTATTTTAGCCATCGTTGTTTTTCTGAAAAGTCGCCGAATGTTTTCTTGAATTCACCTGAGTACCACCGAGCCGCAGAACTTCCTCGAGATTGAACTCGTCCGCCTCCGCCTGGTGTCCATCGTCTACCATGTCCCCTTCGTCGTCGCAGTTTTCCTCCTCCATAATGTTCTCTTCCGGCTGATGTATGCCCTTTTTGCCAGCCTTCGACTTTTTTCGGTGATTGTTTTTGGCCGCCATGCTGATAACATGAGGACGCACGACCCGGAAGTGGACTAGCCGACGTCACAGTGTCGTTTCCGCACATTTTTTTCTTGTGAAAGGCACAAACCAAGCTTTTTTTTTTATCATCAACCAAACACATATTTGTGTGTGTGTGTGTGTGTGTGTGTGTGTGTGTGTTTTTAAATATATATGTTCACATTTTCTTTTTATCCTTCGAGACAGGACGCGTGATCGTCACATCCGCCTTAAAGTCCGAGTCCGGGTACTCCAAACATGTAGGCAGGCAATAAATAAATAAATAAATAAACACACACATAAATTAATAAACAAATAAAAAACTTTAAATAATTACAAATATAAAACCAGATCTTGTCCAATCAAAAGGCTTGCTGCTCTTGCCATTTGGTCAAGTTTTAAGACATGCAGACCAACTTTTCAAAATAATTAAAAACATCCCAAATACAAACCACAGCCAGATTATACGAGATTTCAAATTGATAGTCCATTATAAATTCAGCTTATATATTTGATGAAAAGTAAGGAATTACTTCACAAATGGAACCAAATTATTAATATGAACATCGTAACTTGTTTAGTTGTGAAAGGACAGCGGATGTTTGTCGTCTGTCGTTGCATTGAATGGCGTGGGCACGGAGGGTCCTGACTCCGCCGCACGGACTTTCCGGCTCGTAATAATCAAGCATAACATAATTTCTGCCTTTTGTACTTGAAACGAATAGGTCGTTTCTTCGTGTTTTGTCTCCTGTATCTTGACGCACTTGTGGCTAACCGTGCTAATATTAACCATCCTCGTGACTGTCGATTACATTGAACGCACCTTAAATCGAGCATGGGACTCGATTGAGCGTCAGTGTTCCCCTTGATTGACATTTGTTGCAATGACGGGCTTTTGTGCTTCCAAAACGCAACAACTGCTCAAGCTGAGTCTTTCTATCAGTCCAGCGGCATCAGGTAAGAATTGTGATGGTGAATCGCCCACTCTACAATCGCGAATAGTAAGACCACGTCATCGGGATTGGTACAGATTTACTGCTCATTCATTAAAACATGACACAGTGTACACATTAAAAAAAGATTTCTTGCATAGTAGGACCAGTTGTCAGCAGTGAGCGGTGAGGATAGTAAGTATGTAATAATATTTTTTAAAATGGCTGTGTGCAAAATCACTTTTTATCCACTGTCAAAACTGGGCAAAGTAGAGTCTATATTACTTTTATGTCGATGTTTTTAAAGCTTTATGCATAAGACCAATACAAAATATGCCGGGTGAGATGCATGTGTTATATTTGTCCATTCGGGGTTTACATCCTCACATTAGTATCTGTGTCTTTGAATGTGTGTGGTTTTCAAGGGTGGGGCCTGAGAGTGGCGTGGACATCAGCGAACGCGAGTGCAGACTTGAGTGGCTTGTCACTAGCCTAACCCGTTACCCAGTTTGCGTGTTGAGGGACTCAGTGTCACTTGTGAAAAATCCACGATACAATTAACAGCCAAAAGCTACCTCGCAGATGTCTATTGCGATAAAGAGGGACAAGTGTAGAGTTTAGTGATCAGGGAGTTAGGAATTAGCAAATGTTATAAAAAGTTTGTTTGTTGTCAGTGTGCTGGCGAGTGGCGACCACCAGACTTTGGAGCTCCTCATCTTCCTCTTCGGGGGAGGATGCGAGCGGATCCTCTATGCTGCGACACCTGACGTCCAAAATCACAGCCACCGGGCCCATTTCTGTGGCCGAATACATGAGGGAGGCGCTCACCAATCCCGTCATGGTGCGTCTGCAACTTGCTCATTTTCAGCCCAACCAGGAAAAACGTGGCGCCTCATACTTTGTTTATCTTGCAACTTCAGGGATATTATGTGAAGAAGAACATGCTGGGAGCCGAAGGGGACTTCATCACATCACCAGAGATTAGTCAGATCTTCGGAGAGGTCCTTAAACTTTTTTTTTTTTTTTTTGCCTGCTCACATTTGTCTTCCCTGTCTCTCCACAAAAATTCATGACATTGCTGCAAGCTGCCACTCGGCCCTTGTTTGGATCTATAGTCACATCGCTTCTGTTTTGTCTGCCTTGTGCTCTAGTTCATCAGTGGCTTTTTTTTTTCACGTGCATTCACTATTCATGCCATGAACTGCATCATCTTTTGTCATGACTCGATCACACATTTTCTACTTCTTAATGCCGCACACTCACTTTATAGCATATGCATACAAACTCTGTTGGGAGTGTCAGGTACCAAATTTTATCCAACTTCCGACAGGTTGGCATTTCTCTCCATCATAATCCAGGTGACCAGCCACGATTCACTCTGTGATTTTTTTAATTTTCATCTCAACAGCAGTGCTGATCTCAAATGCAAAGCAGGATGGCGGCAAAGTACTACCGTATCGGCCCGAATATAAGATGGTGTTTTTTTTGCATTGAAATAAGAATGAAAAAGTGGGGGTCGTCTTATATTTGGGGTCGAGACATTATACCCATTCACGACGCTAGATGGCGCCAGATATCATTGAAGCGAATGCTGAACTTGACTCCCCAGGCCAAAGTGAACCCCTGCCACGAAGAATAAAAATAAAAAATAGCGGAAACAAGGAAAAGGGAAGAAAATAATAGAAGAGATAACAGAAAATGGAGAAACGTAGTGACAATCTGGAGAAAAGTGGGTCGAAGATCAGCCAGGTTAACCGGCAGCTGATGAGAAGTCATGATGTAATTTACATTTCAAAAACCAGAAGCCATTCATTTACGAATGTGATTGCACTTTAGATTTGAATGAGGCAAAATAACATGTTTTTCTCTCTCAAATATATTGTAATCATTTGTTTCAGATGTACTGTAATTATTTTCTGTAAAAAAATTAATTTGGTGTTCAAAAAGTCTTTTTTCAAGCTTGAGTCTTGAAAAAGAGGGGGTCGTCTTATAATCAGGGCCGTCTTATATTCGGGCCTATACGGTACTTTTCCATGACACAGGGTGACATCCTTGTCACCAAGATGAGACAAGATGAGCCGAGTTTGCTTTTTCAATAAAACGCACTTACTTCTGGACTTGCTGTTTGTGCAGCTGCTGGGAGTGTGGGTGGTCAGCGAGTGGATGGCAGCGGGTCGGCCCAAACAGCTCCAGCTGGTGGAGCTAGGACCCGGAAAAGGATCTTTGACCAGTGACATTCTCAGAGTACGACGGCACCGCCGCGCCTTCCTTTTATCTTTCCGCCGACAAAAATCATCATCGCGTTGACTCCGCTTCCTCTCGCAGGTGTTCGCTCAGCTTCAGCCTGTGCTGAGTTCGGCTTCTGTGTCACTGCACTTGGTGGAGGTGAGTCCGGTTCTGAGTCGTCTGCAGGCGCAGAATCTGGTCGGGACCAGCGACAGTGTTGAATTCGAACGGGAGAATGAGCCCGTTTACAGGCACGGCCGAACCGCCGCCGGCCTGCCGGTGTCCTGGTACCGTCGCTTGGAAGACGTTCCACCTGGTAAGCCCAAAATACAAAAACACGGAATTTTGAGAACAGCTATATTCAGGTTCCGCCTTTGCATCACTGCAACATCATCGATTTTGAATCCATTGTGTTTGATTGAAAAATGTGTATGACGCTGACGTTAATCAATTGGACAAAGAGAAACATCCATGCCAGTCAATAAAGCAGAGAAGGTCCCCAATAGCGTGAGGCTGATTTTTGGGATTGTTGTGCAAAACTATGACACAATAAATACATGTTACTGTTAAAACGGCAATCAATCAAAAGTGAGTATTGGCTACATTGATTTCAGCTCACTGCTGTCAAGAGAAAAGAAACTAACGTGAAGCCTTTCTTTCTCACGCAGGTTTCAGCATCTTTCTGGCTCATGAATTCTTTGACGCGCTACCTATACACAAGTTCCAGGTACCAACAAGATTTCTTGCGTTAGACACAAAACAACTAACAGAAACCTTTCATCTTCCCGTTTGGAAAATCTTCGTGAAGAATAATCTTGGTTAACTGCGTTGCGAATCCCTCAACATGCTGGACAGCAGCCATTGGAACATTCCCTGTACTATTCTTTAGGTTAAAAAAAAAAAAAATCGGCTCTTGATGCATATGCTAATACGCATAAATAGCCGATCGTAAGTTTTCTTGTTTTTCATTTTTCTTTGGTGCCAGCGGACGAAGCGAGGCTGGCGTGAGGTGATGGTGGACGTGGACCCCGACCGGCCGGGCCGGCTGAGGTTCGTGGTGGCGCCGTCTCCCACCCTGGCCTCCACCACGCTGGTGCAGGTCAGTGGTTGACGCGCGGGGGGGGGGGGTCAGGTGACCGAGCGTGGAACGTTTGTGATGTCACAGAAATATCAAAAGAAAAAGCAAAGTTAAGCTCAAGAGCCACATTTGTCTTGTTTTGTATGGTTAAAACGTTTGTGTGTGTGTGTTTGCGTGCGTGCAGTCTGACGAAAGTCGGGACCACGTGGAGGTTTGCGCCGAGGGTGGCGTCATCATCCAGCAGGTGGCGCGACGGGTCGCGCAGCACGGCGGGGCTGCGCTGATCGCCGACTATGGCCACGACGGCACCAAGACGGACACCTTCCGGGTAGAACCACGTCGTCGCCACGCCGATCCCGAATTGGGCGCCATGTGTGATGTCATTGCATCTATTTCCATCAGGGGTTCAAAGGTCACCATCTCCATGACGTCCTGGCATCTCCCGGCTGTGCTGACCTCACGGCGGACGTGGATTTCGGCTACGTGCGACGCATGGCGGGAACGGGTGTGGCCTGCTTGGGACCGGTGGCTCAGAGGACTTTCCTGAAGAACATGGGCATCGACGTACGCATGCAGGTACGTGCGCCTCTGACCCGACCGCTAGAAGGATGACAAGTCACACATGCTGCTCGTAGCACAAGTGTGAGATCAAAACAAGTAGAATTTTATAGTGTCAGTCGCGTTACGCCCTGAGGCGCCAGAGTTTTGTCCCAAAAAAGATTCCGTTTTAACCCTTTCATGCACCCACATAATAAGCTGTCCACTTCAGTAACCGCTGTCCCTGAAAGGTTTGATATTACTTTTTCAAAAGCTTGCAGCGCGTCGACCTCGCAGCGCAGAGGTTGTGGGTTTGATCCTGGCTCCGGCTTTCCTGTGTGGAGTTTGCATGTTCTCCCCGGGCCTGCGTGGGTTTTCTCCGGGTACTCAGGTTTCCTCACACATTCCAAAAACATGCATGGCAGGGTGATTGAACACTCTAAATTCTCCTTGGGTTTTCTTCGGGTACTCCGGTTTCCTCGCACATTCCAAAAACATGGATGGCAGGCCGATTGAACACTCTAAATTGTCCGTGGGTTTTGTCCGGGTACTCCGGTATCCTCGCACATTCCAAAAACATGCATGGCAGTCTGATTGAACACTCTAAATTGTCCCGAGGTGTGAGTGCGGATGGTTGTTCATCTCTGTGTGCCCTGTGATTGGCTGGCAACCGGTTCAGGATGTCCCTTGTGAGGATAAAGCAGATCGGAAAATGGATGGATGGATGGATGAAAAGCTTTTAGCTTGAAAATGATTGGAGATAAAGGCACACGACAAATGTTGCTTTGTGCAAATTTGCCAATTGACGAAACAGTAGCATGTAGATGTCAACTAGTGGATGGATTTGACTCTCGAATAACATGCAGTTGTTCTACTAGTGCAGCCCAGAGGATCTGGAGCAATGTCAGAGCGCAGTGAAAAAAAACATCTGAAATGTCTTACGAGTGAAAATAGTGCAGATGTGAAGATGTGCGCGCTAGTAGGATATGGAATAAATCCTCCAGCGACTTTTCTCATGCGTGATGACGTTCCGTTTTTCTTACCCAGGTGTTGCTGAGGAACAGCAACCAGTCGGACAGGAAGCAGCTGCTACGCAGCTACGAGACGATGACGGACGGCGCAAAGATGGGCGAACGCTTCCTGTTCTTCGGCTTGCTGCACCCCAGCTAGTCAATGAACACTGCTGTATTTTTTTTCTTCTTTTTAATTCCCAAATGGTATTTAGGGCTGCGCATGGCAAGTATGTTGCATCTGAGTTCGGATTCTGGGGGTGCTCCTTGCAAAAACGTCTCCCCGGATTGCAAATGTTTGAGAAACCCGTCTTGAGGGCTAGGAGTCCTGCTGGTCCTCCTTGTCTTGACGATCCAGGGAAGGTATGGTTGCGCGTTGCCGGCTTCTGTCGCCACCCAAATCTTCCCAGTGCGCGTCGTCGCTCTGGTGCGTGATGTAACGGTCGCCGTGTCGCGTCTCCAAGTCGCGAAGGTCCTTCCAGGTGTCAAAGTCCTAGAGGACCGGACGCTTGTCTGACTCGATCCGGATAGCGCGAGTCCGTTTTTTTTGCCTTTTAGCTTGTGGCTTACCTGCAGCCACGGGTGACTGAGGGACTTGTCCACACTGTAGCGCTTTCTCAACTTCACCTGCAGCAGGTTGTTGATCAGGTCCGTCGCTATGGAGACAAGACCAGCGGCATCTGATTCAAAAGCTGAGCTGACATTTTTTTGGACACTCATGTGCAGGACCGAGCAAGCTTTTCTGCTCCAAGGGCCACATTGGATTTTTTTCTTTTTTTTTTTAAAGGGACTGATCAACCCTCCCTCTTAAAATGAAATTTTGTATGAAAAACAGTTTTAGGAGTATACAATGATTCATTCTCTTTTTTTTTTAAAGTGTATTATTTTGAATGAATATAATTATGATTAGTCAACCAATCATTCAATAAAACGTATATATTTTTTAAATGTATGTGTACATTTTGGAAAATTACTTTCTCTTATTATTCCTCACCCAAAAATAAATAAATCAAGTTCCGGTACTGAAGGTATTTTGCTCGCTACTGATGTACACTCAGGTGCAATTCTTAAAATGAAGTCAAGTAAAAATCGAGAGTTTATATCAGTTATTTTTATTAATTTTATTTATTATATATAAATAAATATTATTATATTTTAAAAAATTGTTCCATCTAAATGGAGTAAAAAAAAAAAAAAATATTGATGCATTTTTGTGATCCCCTCCCCCATTGACCTCATTAACTCATTCAGTACCAGCCAATTCTAGACCAAGTCTGAAAAGACGTTTAAAAACATCTTTGAGAGTGAATGAGTTAAATAAGTAAATGGAGTTCTTGTTTGTCATTATTTCAGACTCAGTGAATTCTATTAAGCTAATTTTAAATAAAAAAAAACTAAACAAAAAAAAAAAACAACAACATATAAATCGTAACGTAAACGTAACGTATAAATTGTTGGGGCACGGAAAAGTATGCTGATTTACGTTATATGAAATTATTATACACTAACACAGTGGTTCTTAAACTAGTTTCGATCGAACCCCAAGAATTCGGTGAATCCATCTCAGGGGTTTGACAGAAACTCAGCCAAGGAGGTTAAAACACACCCGACTCACATGTCAATTAGTTATGACACGCCCGCTTGGCCATCACTGGCTGCAGAGTTGGCATTGGGACAGGACATGTATAACGCTGCTGGACTAATAATGTGTGTTAATGTTCGTTTCTTGTCACGAGTTGTCTCACAACCACCCCGAATCGCCTACGATGGTCTAAAATGGTGCTGCTGTGAGCTCCAGATAAGTTTCCGAATGGCCTACCGTTCTCTGAGATCTCCTTCCAGGGACTAGGCGGGTACATGAAGGCAGCGTTCTGGATCTGGTCGTTGATGTCCTCATCCTCGTTGAAAGGGAAGGTTCCGCTCAGGCTGACGTAGATGATGACGCCCACCGACCACATGTCCAGGGAGCGGTTGTAGCCTTTGTTGCAAAGAACCTCCGGCGCCAGGTAGGCCGGCGTGCCTACCACGGAACGCCGAAAGGACTTTTCCCCGATCATGCGAGCGAAACCAAAGTCGCACAGCTTCACCTGAAGAAGAGGTCGAAGAGAAGGACGAGACCGTTCATGTCGAGCGGTACGCGTTTGTTATTGTCGTGTTTGCACCTGAGGCAAAGGTTCCGCCGAAGCCAGGAGGACGTTTTCGGGCTTCAGGTCGCAGTGGACGATGTTTTTAAAGTGCAGATGTCGGAGGGCCACCAGGATCTACGCACAACAGAAATAACAACAAGCTCAAAAAATTATTTGGCTTCAGGAACGGGAGGTTCATGGCTGGCGATGCACTAACCCAAATAAATAGACAAACAATGTTTCGAATCGGCAGTCCTCGAATTGAAAGCGGCGCTTTGAACGAATTTCCCTCGGAGCGGATCGGGCAAGCGTGCTGTCTGTTTTGCTGCACTAGCGAGTTGTGTGAGACTAATTGAGTAATACTCCCAACAACATGAACTCCGAAAGGAGACGAAGAAGAAGAGGGCCGAGCCAATAGAGGGCTCCGTCCTTTTAGCAACTACCCACAATGCACTACCGGCGGCCATATTGGAGGGCTGTTATAAACAAGCCATACACGAATAGACTTCGTGTATAGCAGTGTTTTTCAACCGGTGTGCCGCGGCACACCAGTGTGCCGCGAGACATTGTCAGGTATGCCGCGGGAAAATATCCAATTTTTATGCCTGTGCGGTCTTTCGCCCATAAAGTAATCATGTAGTACCCTCCCATACAGCTAGGGAGCAGCAACAGCTAGCCAATTGCCTTGTGTTAGACACGCGAGACGCGAATTTGTGACGCATGAATGCACGAACGGTGAAACAATAAATATGAAAGATGATAAAATACTGTTTCCTTTGTGTTCATTAGATTCCAATTCAAGCTGTTATAACGTAATTCTTCAATGTTAAAAACGGTTATAGTAACAATCTCCGTCCTTTTAGCAATTACCCACAATGCACTCCTATACCGGCTTGTTTAGAACAGCCCTCCAATATGGCCGCCGGTAGTGCATTGTGGGTAATTGCTAAAAGGACGGAGCCCTCTATTCTCAAGCCAGCATTTGTTGGACTGATTACCATATTTTCCGGACTATAAGTCGCCGTTTTTTTCATACTTTGGCCGGGGGTGCGACTTATACTCTGGAGCGACTTATGTGTGAAATTATTCACACATGATTATTGTACTCTGGAGCGATTTATGTGTGAAATTATTAACACGATTATGGCATTTCACGTTATTTTAACAACCACAAGAGGGCGCTGTCGGCCTGTGTTGATAAATCGACGATGAGTCTGACGTAGCGACGTAGAAGAGGAAGTGGCGCATCTTCTACCTCCAGAGTTGGGGGAGTTGTATATAAGTGACACCGAGGATGACGATTTCATTGATTTTTGGGGGAGTTGTTTAAAAGTGACACCGAGGATGACGATTTCATTGGATTTAGTGATTTGGACTGAAACTGATAGTTTGGTAAACTTGTTAGCATGTTCTTCATGCTAGTGTTATCTGAATAACTCTTAATATGTTACGTCGTCGTTAGTGACATTACCAGGCATGTCAGTCATGTAACGTTAGTATACCGTACACTTATTCAGCCTGTTCTCTATTTTATTTTTATTTTAAATTGCCTTTCAAGATGACATGTATGTTTTTGGTGTTGGATTTTATCAAATAAATTTCCCCCAAAAATGCGACTTATACTCCAGTGCGACTTATATATGATTTTTCCTTCTTAATTATGCATTTTTTGGCTGGTGCGATTTATAATCGGGAGCGACGTATAATCCGAAAAATACGGTAATTGTGGCGCTTACCTGCGTCACCAAGAACTTGGTGAGACGCTCGGGTAGGCGACTCTTCTCGCTGGACAAGATCATCTCTAACATGTCACCGTGGAGCTTCTCCATGACCACGAATACCTTCTCGGGAGTCTCGAACATGCAGTCCAGGTTTACGATGCCGGGGTGCTGCAGGTTCTAGAGAGAGGGAGGGAGGAAGGGAAGGGGGAGAGAGAGAGCGAGAGCGAGACAGAGACAGAGAGAGAAAACATGTCTTGCTTTCCATTAAGCTTTTTTCTTTTTATGCAGTGCTTCAGATTAACGTACATGCACTCCAGTAAAATATTTGACTGAGTTTTGTGTGTGTGCAAATGTATGAAAACTGGGGGAAAAATACTGATCTAGAACTATCAAAAATCCAAAACTGCATAAAACAATAAAAAATAAAATAAAAATGGAGGTGCCACTGTATGTTGTTTTTGGTGCTTATCCTCGACCAAACATCCGAAACATCGAAGGAGTAAATGTTTATAATCATCACATGAAAAACGAGACACTCTTTGCGAATGCGCACAACAAAATATTTGCCAAAGAGGGGCACCAAATCGACGAATGTATTATTCCAATGTTTTCATGACAGGGGGTCCGTCTCAATATACCAGTGGGCCCCCGATACCTGCAAGATGGCCACCTCGTTGCGCAGCTGGCTTTCCTGCTTGGTGGGGAATCTCATCTTGTCGATGATCTTGATGGCCACGTCGCGACCGCTCTTTCTGTGCTGGCCTGAGCAAGACGACACCGACCGAAGCTCCACGTCAAAATGTCTCAACATCATCATCAAAATCCAATTGGAAGAACATGCATTGTACGTGAAAGCTTCCGAAAATAAACGTTAAAACAATTCACTTCTTAACCTGTGCGCCGTGTAACCTGTTAACATGATAAGCTGTCCACTGTAGTGACCGCTGTCCCCGATAGTGTGAAAGACATTGTTCATTTTACAGACTAAAATTGTCATCGCAAATATTTGTTTTCAGGTGAAAACGAAACAGAAACTAAAATACAAGTCATTCATTGATACGATGACTAAATTAATAAAAGACCAACTATAATATAATTACGTAGATGAAGGAATCCATACGTCGATCGGAAAAAAAGAACCATATGGGACAAAGCACGAAGAGAACCAATCAGAGGCCGAATGGAGCGGTGAACAAAAGCCAGTCACCACTTTTAATCCCGCTCCTGGGAAGAAAGTAGATGAGAAAGATTTGATGGTGAAAGCGCGAGATAACATCCATAGCTGGTAGAAAGCGACCAGAGGATTTGTGGGTCATTTCACGTTCCACGTTGAAAAAAAAAAAAGACTTAGCGTTAAGAATGCGTGGGAAGAACACATAGAATTTTTTGAGACATCTACAGAATGTCCATCCCGAGATGTTCCATCCATCCATCCATTTTCCGATCCGCTTATCCTCACAAGGGTCGCGGGGGGTGCTGGAGCCTATCCCAGCCGTCTTCGGGCAGTAGGCGGGGGACACCCTGAACCGGTTGCCAGCCAATTGCAGGGCACACAGAGACCATCCACGCTCATACTCCCGCTTAGGGACAATTTAGAGTGTCACAGGTGACCTCATTGGGGCAAGCGTAGAAGAATCTCATTAGCACAGTGCTTTCCTTAAAATGTAAAGTAAACACATGTTCGCCTTCTGTGGTTGCGTTGCCAGCATTGTTGTGGGAAGGACTGCACACTGCACTTAATTTAGATGAACGAACAGATTCATAAACACGATTACATTCGTTGTAATAAATCTGGGGCAATGAGGCCTTTTTTTTTTGTGTCATTGAAAACTAATTGCTTGGTTTTAAGGTAGCATAACATTGACATTTTAACATTTTTTCCTTGAAACAACGTTTAGTAAAGGCACAGGTGTGTTAAATGTGTGTCTTGCTTGTTAAACTACATTTACAAATTGGGTGTTCTGCTTTTCTGTATAAAAGTTTTGAATGTATGATGGAGGAAAACATCGACTCTATTAATTCTTAACTTCGTCGACTAAAATTGGACTGAAACTAAAATGCAATCAGATGACTAAATCAGGACCAAAACTGGAATTACTTTTCGTCTAACTTCACCGAAATACAGTAAAAATTTCTTGTCAAATGGTTCTTTGGCACACCGCTAGGGGGCGGCTGCAGCCCACAAAGTGCGCACTTGTGAGACTCATCGCGAGTTGCTCCGTGATGAGTTTACCTCCATACACGATGCCAAACTGTCCTGACCCGAGGACGTCGTCGGAGAAGATTTGATAGACAGAACTGATATCCTGGATGAGGAAGACAGTAGGGAAAATCATAATCAAGGGGAAGATCATTTTCCGATGTCGTGAACGTGAGGACTTACCACGTTTTCTTGGATCTGCGAGTTGCAAACTGATATGCTGCTGGTCAGCTCCTCTGTGGACACACCACAACATCACTTTTTGGTTTTTAGCTAAGTAAAACCCATCGCCACTTCCCGTTTACCAAAATAAAGGCAGCGCAGTTCCTGCCCGCCAGTGAATTTCCATGAGAGTGCCGCTATTGATTCAGAAAGGGCTGCTGCTCTGTGCCGCCGTCCTTGCTTACATTTGGTGAAATGTTTGATACGCAACTTTTATTTCGTCACTCGTGAGGAGCACTTCCTGATCCTGGAGTGAGAGCTTCCAGTCATTTGGGGTCGGTCTGATAGAAAAAAAAAAGTGTGTTGCGTAACGTGCATTAGCATAATGGTGTGTGCAATGTGATTGCAAAGGGGTGGGGTGGGGGGGGTGCGCACTAACCAGGTAAAAAGGTCTAAAAGGAGTTAAAGCTTTCTGTTAATTCCCCACAAAAAGCGAGCCGGATGAGGCGTAAAATCCCCTGAAATCCTTTCAATCACAATCACTTGAGTGTGACTGACTGTTGTGGTCTCGTGGCGGCCGTCAAGGGCTCACAGGCAACGTCGGGCTCCATTCGGAGTTAGCACAGACGCGATTCTGCTTCCTGGTGCATCATCAATGCAAGTGCTGCTATCAAAAGCACCAATCCGCGGCAAGAGCAGCGAAGACTCCAGAGTGCGTGAACGATCACTCACGTTCTGAGCGTAATGTTGGAAGATGAGTGTTGTGAAAGTGTTGTGGGATCAATGTTGGTGGAATAGTTATGGTTTTAACTCGTAATACAGTGGTACCTCTACTTACGAAGGTCTCTTCATACGAAAAGTTACGAAACGCCTCAACAGGAAAATATTGCCTCTTGTTACGAAAGAAATTTACATTATGCACAACTTTCATTTATTGTGCAATAATCTAATTGTAACATGTATTTGCCACATATTTTGATGCATTTTTACGCTTTAGAAAACATGTCTGAATTTTGGGGGGGCTTGGAACGGTTTGGGGCATTTACATGGAAAACGCCCCTCTACTTACATCATTTTCTAGTTAAGAAATTTCTTCCAGAACCAATTAATTTCGTAAGTAGAGGTACAGTGAAACTCCTCTACAACGAAACCTACATTGGCGAAAATACCCCCTAGTGTGAAAAAATCTTCATGCATTAACACCATTCCCACTTTCCTGCCCCCCCATACAACGAAAAAAAACTCTGTTGCGTTATACGAAATCTTTTTCTCTGCTCTTGCTTCACGACGAGATTCACTACAACGAAGTCTAATCCAACAGCGACCTCTACTGCTTCGTTCGGAAACGGCAACAGCAACCACCACACTGGTTGACACATGCGCAGTAGTCCAGGAAGTATTTGTTAAGTGTTAGTTTCAGACGCGGCAAGAACGTTGCATTGCTAAAATGGCTACGAACGGACCTTTGGATGTCAAGCAGCTAAGACAAGAAGAGCTCTGACGCTGGAAGAGAGGGTAAAAGTGATCAAAATGAAAGACGGAGGAAACAAAATAAAAGACATTATCCAAGAATTGATGTAAGTGAAAGTGAACGCTGATCGTATATTTCGCAATTTCTTTCCCCTTTTTTTCTTTCTACACTGACTATATGAAGTGTCAAATAAGTGTATGCTCATTCTTTTGCACTATTGGAATAAAAATAAAGAGTACACATACGTTTTTGTGTGCGTGTACACATACATTTGTGTGTTTGTGTGTGTGTGTGTTTACATCTGAGATCAAATTTGCTACAGTGAAAAACCCCCTGTTGTGAAAAATTTCTTGCTGCAAACGTGATTTCTTTGTAGAGGAGTTTCACTGTACCACTGTATGATCAATTATAAATTATTTTTTTTGTCACATCACAAATTTGGACACAATCAACATATATTTTTGGCATTGATGACTCACTGTGGTCCTGACCATTTCCGGTGTTCAGGCTGGATTTGGGGGTGAGGGGCATCAAGGCCCGACGGATGGCCTTCTCCCAAGTGCGGCCCATTTCCTGAGCTGCGCCGCGGTCGTCCTCGCCGACATAGTAGATGACTCCGGACGCAAGGACCAGGCGGAAGCATGGAGGGCTACTGCCCACCGTCGGGCCGACGATTTCCTGCGTAGCTTCCACGCGCAGGATCTCGGACAACGACAGCTCCTGAGGACATGCATCAGAACTGTTATGTCACCTTTTAACAAAGCCGAAACCTAAAACTCGTCTCGGAATAGATCTTATTGAAATGGAATGGACTTTAAATCTCATCTTGTCTAAATCTCCTGTCGAGGAATTCATCCCTTACTGTGATTTACTTCCTTCTTTGTTGTCGGCTCTGTTCCAACTCTTGAAAGCAAGAATGTAGCATACTGTGTGCGAAGGATTGGCCAACGGCCCAATCCCCTTTGCACTATTCGAATGTAAATCTATTCACATTTAGTCAACATCGAGTCGAGTATGTACCGTATTTTTCCCACTAAAAGGCGCACTGGAATATG
Organism: Hippocampus comes; assembly: GCF_001891065.2. Lineage (NCBI taxonomy): Eukaryota > Metazoa > Chordata > Actinopteri > Syngnathiformes > Syngnathidae > Hippocampus > Hippocampus comes. Next base: position 699,708 of record NW_017805282.1, on the reverse strand, counting down.
AGGCGTACCTTCAATGAATGGCCTATTTTGTAATTTTTTTCATTTCAATATTTTTCATATAAGGCGCAATCTACAATGCATCCACTAGATGGAGCTACAGGTACGTCTTTGTCCATCTCTGTGCATTCTCTTCTTCCGTTACACTCAAGAGGCGTTCATGACCGCCTCCAAAAAACGTAAATTAACGATTACTTCAATGAAACTACGAAAATTGAAAATACAGTAATGCCTCAAAACAGAAAATCACAAAATAAATTCTATAGTATTGTGCCCCCCCCCCCCCGACAGAATTTATTTTGGCATTTCCTTGAGCATAGCTGTAACAGAACGATCAAATGTCAGTAAATTGGAGGAGACTGGACTGTCTCAGAAGTGTTTGTTATTTATTCCTTTGTTGTGTACTGTATTCACAAACGAGGAAATCACAAAATAAATTCTGTAGTGGGGCTATAGAATTGATTTTGCGATTTCCTCGCTTGATTTTCTGTTTTGATGCATTATTTTCAATTTTCGTAGTTTCATTGAAGGAATCGTTAATTTACGTTTTTCGGAGGCGGTCATGAACGCCTCTTGAGTCGAACGGAAGAAGAGAAGGCACGGAGACGGACAAAGACGTACCTGTGTTTGTTGAGACTGTGAAAACCATTAATAAAGTGTGCATTTTAAAAAAACAACACCACAGCTGCAACAAAAACTTATTTAATAAAGCAGCGACACAGTTCACTGAACCAACAGCAAGTTTTAACATTGTAAGCATGTCTCCAGCAAGGAGCCATCTTGGGGTCGACGTATTACCGTAATGACCATACACAAGGCGCGCCGGATTTTAAGGCGCGCTGTGAGCTTTTAAGAAAATGGAAGACTTTTCGGTGCGCCTTATAGTGCGGAAAATACGATAGTTATAAATCTAGCCTGAGGCTAATATATGATGAATGCAGATGAAAGTCAGGTTTAAGAAATGATCTCAATCAAGGCTAAGTCCAAGTCTAGTTTTGGTGCAAACAAATCTTGTGTGTCTGTACCTTGTAGAACTTGGCTCCGCTGTGGTTCTGGAAGAGCGTAAGACTTTTGCAGTCCAGACACCAAAAATGACGTTTCCGCTGCATGGACACGTCAAGGTCAGAGTGGTACATAAGAGTCCATTTTCACGTGCGTTTCTGTGTATGTGTGTACTGACCATGTTGTCATGACTACTGTAGTGCACCATCCAACCTTCTTTGACCACAGTGGAGCTTCTTCTCTTGGAATGTTTGATGGACTGAACAACTCGCATCAGAGGGATGTTGCTGCTCGTCAACGGACTGCACAAGCACGCACGCACAAAAACACATACATCAGTAAACATTGGCTTCTCGCACTTCATAATCTTAGTGACATAAATGCCAATCAAAACAGCTTAAAATGCCTCGTTGTAATGAGTTGTATTGGAACACGTAAGAGGGAGCACATACTGCAACTCCTGTTCTGGCCCCAACACTCACACAAATAGCTTTTTTTTAACAGCTTGAAACCGAGGACAGTTCTTGCTGGACGTGCATGTCACCTGATAGCTTGCGTCGTCTCGTCAACCTTCTCGCTGTCCTTGCAGGATCCGTCGTTGAAGATCTTGTGGTGCTCCAACGTGGTCCCTCGGTCCTCTTCATCGGCGCTGTGTCCTCCGTCACTGCCGACCTCACTGATCTCCAGCTCAATGGTGGATTCGGCTTCCGGAGTGGGACTGCATGTCCCTTCTCAAGTACAGGACACACGTAACAAGTTGCACGTGAAGTCACATGAACATGTCGTACTTGATGTAACGAATTAACAAAGATGTGGACTCACCTCCATTGAAGTGGACTTCCCCCACGCAGTCTCGAGGAACTTTGTCCGCGCACCTCTTGTGACAGTTGAATTTACAATCTGAAACAGAGGCGGCACGTCAGAAGGTTCCAGAAACTTCAGGACAAGGTAACGATGCAGCGTGATGAGCCCACTGACCTTTGCATTGCAGGCCTTGTCTGAAGAGACCCTTGAGCAGATGCTTGCAGTGCTGACACACGGTGGGCCGCGCGTACGTGTGCACGGAGAACGTGTGCGGCAGCTTCACGCCGCCGGGGACCGTCTTTCCCATCCAGGTGGGACAATCGCTAAGCATACGATTCCCGCCGCCCAGCGGGAGGCGCTGCTGCTCACACAGACGCAAAGAACAATAGCGCATCACCAGCACAAAATAGACAAAACCTCCCGCATATTATATTTGAAATGAAATCCTCAATTATTAACTTTTCCGGACATTATTTTTTATGATGACAAGAAATAATAATAATGCTGAAACACACAAATACAAAGAAGGAAGCAAAAAGGACATTTGGACTAATCGAAAGTTTTCCATGCCACGGAACAACCAGCTTCCTATCTGGACCAGCTGGCCTCAACCCGCATGTGCCCCACTTTGGATAATCCACCTTCTTCTGACACACACACACACACACACACACACACACACACACACACACACACACGCACACACGCACACGCGCACACGCACACGCACACACACAAACTACAATTAATGACCAATGTGCCAAGTATGACCCACTAATGATGCATTGAGTGTGTGTGTGTGTGTGTGTGTGTGTGGGGGGGGGGGGCAGGACTCACTTTGTTGGCTGTGTGAAACAGGATGGAAAATCCATTGCTTTGCCTCCAGGCACTGTCAACGCACGTGTTTGTGTGTGTTTGAGAGATGTTTGGGGAACCTAGACTAGCTAATGTGTTACAAGCTAGCTAGTGTGACTAGCTAGTGTGTTACAAGCACATGTCAAGGTAGACTGTAACATGCAAATGTAACACTTGAAGTCAGCTATAAGGTATTTGTTGGTTGTGGACGAGAACTTGGAGAGAACCCCGGTACCTCATCATGCGGCGTGTTGCAAGTTTTGGGGAAGTCTACCGAAGGCGGGCGCGCAAGAGAAGCGGGAGTGCTGCTCAGGGAGACAGAGGCTCGTCTCCTCCTGATGCCGCTGCAGTTGTTTGGGATTTTCAACGCACAACGCTTGTGGAAATTCAGACCACAACCTGCACAAGAGCACATACACTCTTTTTGTCTCTGTGGGTTCAGACCTCATATGTCAAGAAAGCCAAACCAAGAAAGGAGAAGACAGTGAACAGTAAGGTGGAGCCTACTTAGTACCGCTTTTCACTTTTTACTGATATGCATTTGGCCACATTTGTTTTAACATTGCCAATGTGAGGTTTCCAGGACAGTTTAGCGTTGGGTATGACTCGAGGGAATTAATTTGTTTACTTCTCTACTCTATTTCTTCATGATCTATTTTAACTCTTATTTCTACAACAAATATGTTTAACTTAAGTGCAACTGTACAAATGCTAATTGAATAGTAGTATCACCCGCAAAAAGAAATCATACATGTACAATAAAAACAACAAAGGCCCCAGCATTGACCCCTGTGGCTCACCACTCTTGAATTGATACTAAACCATTTGTACAATTATCTATCTACGAATGAGATAATGCTTTAAACATTTCAACTTTCAAGCTTTGTTCAACTTGAGGCAGGTGTGTTACCGTCACATTTGAGGCCTTGGCGAACGAGTCCCCAGAGCATCTGGCCGCAGTGATCGCAGAAAGCAGGCGCGCGGTATGAGTGCACGTACAGCACGTGGGGGCAGATCTGGAAGTCGTCGGACGAGGCGAGAGCTGCGATCAGAGAATACGACGTCACCAGTGGAAAGAACATCGCGTTTCAGACGATGAAGAGCGACGACCGCCCGCTGACCCGACACGACCACCTCCACCAGGTCGCCTTCGCGTATGTCCTCGGCGGCGGTAACTCGCTGCAGGATGTTTTCCGAGTTCATGTCATGGCGGAAGAGCAGGATCTTGTCGTGCATCCGCAAGAAACCGCATTCTGGGAACTGACGTGGAAGAAGAGAAACATGAAATGCTACCATCGCCCACTCACACATACCGTGCGGACAAACTCATATTCGCACCCCTGGGCAATTTATTCATCTTCAGTGAAGCTAACGTATTTTTACAACGAAGGAGGAAAAATACATGTACGCACGCACAAACACACACAGACACACAGTTCAACTGACATTCCAAAGATGTGAAACATTAAAGGTCAGGTGTGAACTAAGCTCACCACCTTTTGAGTAATAGTTAGGGTTGAAACTATTTCAAGCATACTTTTCGAAACTTTTTTTGAACAACCCACTCAGGTTCATAGTTTGACCAATAGCAATGCGCTGAGCAACGAAAATGCATTTTTTGTTCGGCAATCTCCGGCGAGTGACATCATTTACAGAATGCCGAGTAGCCAGTCAGCCATTGTAATGCATTGTTGTTTGTCCTGTTTACTACCCTTTGCCATTAGAGTTATAAAAAATAGAGCACAGAAATGGACCAGAAAATTGGAACGATACAGTTTTATTCGCGCAAAGAGAATGAATTTCACACTGGTGTTGATAATAATTCATTGTTACAAGCATTCTTCTGATCCCGATGTGTTTCGGCTCCACTCCTTGTATGGCCGTTCAGGCGCACCATTTTCCACATCCTGAGCATCTGGCTCGTACATGTATGGTCCAACATACATCTTGCCAACAACCTCCTCTTCCTCCAACTTTTCAAACACCTGCAACCCCTCCGATAAGTTTGAAATGTCGCTTTCCGAATCGATTTCTGACTGGCTCTGTTCACTTTCCATAGTGAGCCCCGGGGATTGTTGTCTTAAAGTGATGTCACACTTCCGGGTTTTGACGCTTGTCAGAATCTCACTTTGGCAAAACGATTACTTGGTCAAATTTATGTTAATTAATTTTATGTATTTTGTTACTTGTGACATAAATATATTTTGTTTGGGATTTTCTAAAATTACTTCACAGTTGAGCTTTGAGCTGATTTTTATTATTTTGCCCTGGGTTTGACCTCAGGAAGAAAGAAAAAGAAAATATAACTGAATGCTGGCCTTCATTTTACTTTGGGTGTCTTTTAATGGGCAAGCAAGTGTTTAATGCACACTGAGTCGGTCTTTAATCTGCTATTAACTGAGGCGCACGCGCGCGCACACATGCACACACACACACCACACTCTCACAAACAAACTGGTTGAAGTCACGAGAGGCCTCAGTCAGGGCTGACCCATGACCTTTGTACCCCGAATGTTGGGATGAGATGGTGACATCTTTTGACCAGCGGGGGGCAGAACAAATGTCGCCCTATAAATTGCAGTGCACTCAGGAAATTATCATCAGACTTATGAGAGCACTAATCCTATAAAAAGCAAACACACACACACACACACACACACACACACACACACACACACACACACACGGACACACATTTCAACTGAAGAACATGCATTCTGGGTCGATGGCCATATGTATATTCTCAACTCGCAATCAACTCTTTTTCTGCCTTGATCTGACGGCTATGCTAACATGCAAAGGTTAGCATGCTAATGCTCATGTCAATATGTATATCTCACGTTTGGGCTGTTTTCAAAAGTGAAACGTGGACCTGGCGTGCCGGCGTTCATGCAAACACGATAACTGATTTCCTGCTCAGATTCATCATCATTTACATCAAACACAAACTCACTTCCTGATTTGCTAGTTCAGGCGCAAAGCAACTTTTGCGGCCGTGGTCATGATGGCAGCAAATTTTCTACTGATGAGCATGCAGCTATTTGACACCTCTAGGGGGCGCCATGGGAAGAGAGTCTGCCGCTGTAAATCTTGACGTCAGACGGCAGCAGCATGTGTGACATTTAAGGTCGAAGGTCAAATGAGGATTTAGTCATCAGAATGTGGAAAGTGAAGGTGATGTGTTTGGAAACATTTAACACGAGGATTAAAAACGTAAATGTCTGAGTCGACAACGTCAAGTCAAATCCGTGCACGTGAGCAGCACTTGGCCTTGGTCGCCATGGCAACCAGCACGCTTGACAAGGATGCCAGTGGAGTGTCCTTACGTCGAGACGGCAACAAAGGGTGATGTTTGTTTCGTGTTTCACACACAACACAAACACACAGAATGGGGAAGTGCAACAATCAAGGTGTGGTTGATTGTGATGACCAAACAAGAAGTAGTTGATCTTACTTCACTTTTGCTCCTGTTCTAAAATGTTTTTAATATCTATATGAATGCATCTCGCGTCACCTAGCTGAGGAAGCACAAGTAAGTGTGTTGCCGAGTCCAAGGCAAGACCACGGTGACTTTTCACTTGTACCTTGTGATCGACGGCGGCGCAGACGAGCTCGGCGATGGCCGACAGCGTCAAGTAGTTGATGTCCAGGGTCAAAGGCTCCCGGGTCAGTCCCATCTGGAGCAGGAAGGAGATGCCGTGGGCGGAGACGCTCGGTCGGCCGCCGGGCGGGACGGGTGACGGCGAGGGAGCCCGGGAAGAAGGTGACGGCGAGCTGGTTTCGGACGACATGGACGGCGACGAGTGGCGTCCCGCTTGCCCTCTTTGGCGTCCTCTCACTTCCTATTTCTCAGAGTGCAAGCATCACTTCCTGGCGCGAAGCGACAAGATTTGAATGCTGCTCACAGTTTGCCGACACACAAACACATCAGGTCACCAAGTCAAATGACAGCCTCAATCATCCAAAGTACATTTTCACATTCATTTCACTGAAAATCAATTGTGGGTTCAACTTCAAAATTGATATCTTTGAAAAATAATTTTCTAAGTAATATGGTGACCACGGACAGAGGTGGGGGCGGTGACCTAGTGCCCTCTAGTGAATGGCTACCTCTGGTCCAAAGTAGAATTAGTTTTTTAAATGTGTGGTTGGTGAGGTTCAATCCCTTCAGAGCTATGGTGAAATCCCGATTAACGAAAAGACAACGGAAAGCCAATCATGATAAAACAAACAGCCCGTAGGACTTTTCTCTAATCTCCTCATTAAATTTAATGCGCAAAAATGCATCACTTGTTGCAAAAGTAATTAAAAAAAAATACTGACTAGAACAAATCAAAGATTAACATATTTTAACGGAACAGTTAAAATGTGAACAGGTGGAAACATCAACCCTGCTAAGAAACACAATTTCCCCTCTTGTTACGTTGTGAAGTGATCTGAATCAGAACTAGCAATACGGTTATCATAATTTATCATTAATAATTTGCTATGATTTTTAGATTGGCAGGACTTAGTGATAATACTAATTAGGAGTAAAAGTATGAATTGTAGATAATGGTTAGAAAGGACCGAGCATTCCTTTCAGAATTAATTATCCCTATTTAATGTAGACCAACAATTTAAAATGAGATTTTGTCTTAGCGCACACACAAATATTCGAAATTGAGCACATTGCAATGAAAGTCTGACAAAAGCCAACATTTCATATAAGAAAAATCGAATTAGCAAAAACTGAAGCACAGGTGAGTAAAATCATCATCAAGACGATGACAAACGGATAAAAAGATGATTTTCCAAACGGGCTGCTTTCCATTCTTGGATAAATTCTAATGTGAGCGGAAATGCTTAGACGTGCTTCAAAATTGATAAAAAGTCGAGGGCCTCCTGACAGCCCCCAAAACACTCCCGAGGGGCCTTAAACGCCTCACATGACATCATCGCTCGTTGCGGGCCCCAAAAGTACACATTCGCAATTTATGTCGTTTCGCAGTTCAAACGAGCAAAAGGAGAAATTAATGGCTCATCGAAATAAAAAAGACACAAATACCCACAAGAACGACAAAAAGAATGAGAAGATTCCTTAACTTGTCCCACAGCAAAGTGGCTGAACGTCATTTTGGGCGCCTGATTGTCTCCACAAGTGTCTTCGGTTGTGCCCGAGAACCCAAACCCTTTCCACTTTGCTCGCTGCGCGTGCCAGCCGGTGTGTGCGCGCGCCTGACCAAGGCAAACCGGCAGAAATGTGTCGTCCCACTCGGATGCACTTTCCGAGGATCAAATCATTACGTCATAGATTTATTTTTTTTTTTTCAGCAGACCGTGTGTACATTTATTTATGTTTAATAACTTGAAGACTTTTATGACACTTCTCGATCACAACACATCGTTGATCAAATGTTCCAGATAACAGAAACGAGTGAATATTCTTTTTCAAATGAAACAATCTTTCGACCAGTTAGCGGCGTTCAACTTTTAGGAAATGATGAAATGGCGCCACCAAGTGGACATTCGTGGAAACGGCAAAAGGGGAAGTTTTTACTTTTGCTACTAAATTTTCTTCTTCACCTTTGAAGACTCCAACACAAACAACTTACATCGAATGAGCGAGAAAATAAAACTAACAACTCCATAAAAGCTGTTTTTTGTTTTTTTTTGTTTGTTTTTTTTTTAGCATAGAACGCCATTCACTGCAGGGAGCTAAATGCTCAAAGCGTGCCTGACTTCTGCAAGGCGTCATAAATGAAACTCATTGAATCATAAATATTAAAACAAGTCAGAAATACACTTTGTTTTACCTTGATGGCAATTTCAACCAGGCTAAGTATCTTTAAACCGTTGAAATTATGCATTTGTCAATCTTCGTTTTCCGTGTCCAAATCTATTAATGCCGTGGCAATAAGTCGTCAAATCGGCCATTGTCCTTGTCGGCACGCCTTCAAAATAAAAGAAGATTCTGCTGAAAGGGAAATTAAAAAATACAACGTCCTTTACATGAATATTTTGTTATTTCTGTCAATGTAATATAGTGTGAATACCAAGTTACTCTGATCAGAAGCCATAAGACATCATTTTCCCCTTTGAACATTGGAAATCATTTTCAAATTTTTTTTTATACGATGTACCCTTTGTGTTATTTACAATGAACGTGCATCAAAATAAAGAGAATCTTTACATGTTGAGTTGGCTTTATTTATAATACCTTCCACATGTTGAAGAAGTCGCAAAGCAGAAATGTACAAAGATGCTGCCGTGACATCAATGTTAAACACGATCAAAAATAAATGATTAATGCACCAGTGTATTGTGAGTTATTGCACGTTTTCAAAAACATGAAAAAGTTCAGACGACGAACACGTAAACAGTTGGCCAAGTGGTGCAACCGTTAACTTGGGGGCTGGGGGGGTCAATATCGCAATTCAAAAGGCACTTGAGCGATTAAAATGACTTGAAGGCTGCAGGCTGTGAGTCCCACGAGCGCTTTGCAAACCACTTAGCTGTTTGAGTTGTCAATCAAAACCTGTCAGTTTGTCAGTGGCTGAGCAGCCTGAGGCGAGCCAGCCAGCCTCCGAGCAGTGATGTCGACTGTTTGCTGGAGGGCGAAGAAGCGACGGCGGTGCTGGTGCTGGCCTTCGCGGAGGCCTCCTTCTTCGGCGCCACTTCCTGGTAAGGGATGGTGGTGCTGTTGTGCAGGTCAGTGCTGATAAAGCAGCGGCTGCCCCGGATGTGGTCCACGCCACGGACGGACGGGTGCCGGCGGTACGGCACCGGGAAGCAATGTTCTTCCTCCTTTTTATGCTCCGCCTCCTCTGTGATGCTGCCGATGCCTTCGTTGCTCAGGTAGCGCTGAAGACGACTGCCTCCTGTACCACCAAGTCAAAGCTCAGAATTCGTTTTTAAAAATCCGTGTTTTGATTTGAGTCAGGCGGCACGGCGGCCGACTAGATAACAAATCTGCTTTACAGATCAGAAGTTGTGGGTTCAAATCCGAATTTGTTTCATATAGAGTCTTGTCTGACCTCACACAACTTTATCTTGATCTACCTTTCCATCCTGGAGCGCCGCGCTGGCAAGACACGCCTGAGAGGACGTCAGCAGGCATGGACACGGGTCGAGGTTTACCTGCACCCGCATTGACAACAAACATTAGTCAGTCATCTTGTTGTCAACCTAGATAGGTCTCAAAAAGTCCAATAAAGCTCCCCATCTCGTGATTAAGGAATCGGAGAGTTGGACAGTGCAGTACATTTCTTAAGTACTGATCAGTTGTAGTGAACTTTTTTTAGTACAGTAAAACTGTATTTCATATTTGACTGTTTGTTCAAGTTAAATACCGTATTGGCCCGAATACAAGACGGCCCTGATTATAAGACGACCCCTTCTTTTTCAAGACTCAAGTTTGAAAAAAGACTTTTTGAACACCAAATTAATTTTTATACAGAAAATAATTACAGTCCATCTGAAACAAATGATTCTAACAATATATTTGAGAGAAAAAGCATGTTATTTTGCCTCATTCAAATCTTAATATCTGAACATTTAAATATGTAAACTAAAGTGCAATCACATTCGTAAATGAATGGCTTCTGGTTTTTGAAATGTAAATTACATCATAACTTCTCCTCAGCTGCCGGTTAACCTGGCCGATCTTCGACCCACTTTTCTCCAGATTGTCGCTACGCTTCTCCATTTTCTATTATCTCTTCTATTATTTTCTTCTCTTTTCTTTCTTACCGCTATTTTTTATTTTTCTTCTTCGTGACAGGGGTTCGCTTTGGCCTGGGGAGTCAAGTTCAGCATTCGCTTCAATGATCTCTGGCGCCATCTAGCGTCATGAATGGGTATAATGTCTAGACCCCAAATATAAGACGACTCCCACTTTTTCAGTCTTATTTCAATGCAAAAAATACCGTCTTATATTCGGGCCAATACGGTATTTCTCGTGCGTGCTCTTACCGCGTGCACTGTGGCGCTGTCGGAGTCGGACCGGGACCGGCACCGGAACCGGCAGCGGGACCAAGCTGGGCAGCTGATCTTGAAGAGCGTTGTTGATGGCGGTTCTGGTGGCGCCGCACACGTCAACATCCAGGCATGAGGTAGGAGACCACGGCCGTGCCTTGGCGCTTGGAATGACCTCACTGAGTGACCCAGATGAAGAAATGCATTGTGGGTGAAGGTCAGCAGAGGAGGAAGCTGCAAGCTGAAAGTGTTCCACTGACACGGGCGAGTACGAGGCACCGGGTGGAGGGGGGATGTACAGATCCAAGATGGGCGTCTTGCCGCCAGCGGTGGTGGTCTCCGAAGGATGATGCCACCTGGGGAGGCCCGATGATGTCTGCAATGTTGCCGTGGAAACAGGTCAGTAAGCAGTAGTATGTGTGCAAACACTGTGACATCACACTATGACATCACATCAGGGCTCACCTGAACAAGGGGGGGCCTCCAGCGCATGTTTTTGAGCGGCGCGGGAGAAAAAGCACCGGTGGTTCCCGACGGCCTCTTCTTCACCACCAGAAGCACGTTGCCAGACTCCGCCCTCAACTTGGCCACCAGGTGCTTGAGCTGCCAGCCCACCTGGACCAATCACAGAGCAGAGAGGCGGTGAGGGGGGCGCGGCCCTTCCGGTGCGGGACGCCTGCGTGTCGGCTTCACTCACCACTGTCTGCTCGTTGACTCGGATCACCTCGTCGCCGGCGTGGATCCTCTTGGTCTTGTCTGCTGGGGACTAAAGTTGCAAATAGACATCCATGGGATGATAATAAAAACAATGATTTTCTTTTTGAACAAGGAAAAAAGTAGTGGGAAGTGTCTCGTTGTTTGTTGTTTCAAAAAATTTGAATTTTAGTCCATACAGGATGCATTAAAAAACGGTCATGACAAAAAAAGAAGAAAAAAGGTCCTGACAAGAGTTCGACTCACGTTCTCAGTGGTTCCGGTGACGATGTGGAGGCCGTCGTAGGTGGACTTGATGTAGATTCCCTAGGAGGCATCACACACCGGGTGACTGCTGCACGCAATCTACAAAATGACCACTAGAGGCCGCCAAATTCCACCCGTGCTCACCAGGCCTTCTCCCGGCTTGATGTTGGAGATGTTAACCTCTTCCACACACGACTGGTCATTCTTAGACGAGTCGGAGGTCGCCTGGGCCATCTTTTCACAGAGGCTGTTGAGAGCTTGAGACTGAAACACCCATACATACATGGGAGCGCCTTAGCGCAGGAAAACGGCAACTGACACAGGAAATACCAAAATAAGCAGGAAACACTTGAGGGAGAAGTCCTCCCTTATTTGTAACTTGAATTTGGTGAAGAGTCCTACAAGGTGAACATAGCACGACTAAAGCAGAGTACTGATAACCGGGCCCATTTTGAGGATATTTCCCTCTCTTGCGTGTGGACACAAAAGCTAGCTAGCTTCTTGTATTTCTTCAATCACCATGACTCGTATCGCTCAAAATTCTTGATGTTAAAAGCATTGCTGTTTGTAGCAGGCATTTTATTTATTTATTTATTTATTTATTATTGGAGGTTTGGAGAGGAAAAGACAAGCAACACTGGGGGATGCAGCGAACAAAAGGCTGTCCAACAGGAAGCCCCATCTAAGACAGGAAGTCGACGATCCCGAGCTGAATAAACAGCAGCACACAACACGGGACAGGAAAAGGAAGTGTGTGTGTGCATGAATGTGCTTATGTGTGTGTGGGTGCGCGTGTGTGTAGAAAAAGAAAACGACTGACCACTTCTAGGCTTTTCTCTTCCATCTCATAAACAGTGAAATCCTGTGAGGGCAAAACATAAACCAAAGTGAGTGTGGACGTTTTTTTTTGGAGGTACTTTGACGAACAATGAGATTAAACGGGCTCATGTGAAGTTTGTGAGGCTAAGAAAACAAGCTCGGAAATAATTTAAGTCTGGCAAATGAAGCAAAAAAAACTAAGTGGATGACATGTTGTATATTTAAAACAACCACATTACTTTATCAAGTATGGGAGCTTAATGCTATCATATAAGGTGAAACACCATAAACAGGCTAATAAAACTAGCATCTATGGGCGCTGTTACAACACTTGATGGAACGCATATGTGAACACCAACAGTGCAGCAACACATGCAGCGATCAATAAGATTGCAGCTTAGTGGGTCTCGCTTCTTCGACTGTTTGTCTGATCGATTATATTGCCACCCGGTGGCCAAAGTGCATACAGCAGGAGGAGCAGCGCAAAATCCACTGAATTGAAGAATGAATCCAGATCTTTGTGTTTTTTTCCTACTTTGACTGTGTGCTTCGTTGGTTGTTATTAATACGAGTGTAGACTGTCTGTGTGAATGTTGGAATTTTACTGCGACTGATCTAGTATTTATTCATCACGTCAACAAATAAACGCAAAGTGAAGAGGAAGGCCGGATGATAACAACAGGAAGTGTGTCGACAGGGGCGGGACTAACTGTCTGACTGACCTTTTGGACGGTGGAGGTGAGCTCCAGACACAGTTGAACGATGGTACTTTTTGTTGATGTGAAGTCAGTGGCGCTCGTCGGGGGAGTCCTGTAAACAACAAAAACAAAAATACAACTTTCAGTGACATCGTACCTTGCATACTAAAAAAAAAAAAAAAAAAAACTAACAATAACACAAAGTGCTTCACAGAACACTGCAACTGCAATGAATAATGAGATTTCCGAAAAAAATAATAAGAATAATAAATCCAGCATTCTTCTCCCTACTCTGACACATTAGATCAAGAAGAACAAAAGCATCGTTGTTCCCTTAACTACTAATCCTGCTGTGATTTCTTCAAACTTACTCTTGCTTCTGAAGTATTAGCATAAGAGGATGAAGACGGCTGATGATGTCATCACTTGTACGCCATTGCACTTGCTAGGATCCTGAAATGTATGATATGGTTCGCGTACGGTGGTTGCCCGTGCCCTGACGTTGGCTAGCGACCAGTCGCTTGTTTGTCAATTCGTGCCCTGCGTGTTTTTGTCATCTGTAAGCGAGAGAGGTCTCACACGAATGTAAAGAAGAGAAAACAAGCAACCATGATGGCAGTGACACGTGTCAAACGTGGGGAATGTTCTTCAGGCTCGTACAGGCCTAACACGAAGGAAGCGCAGACGTGTGTCTGCGTGCGTATAATGAGCTGGTACGTCTCAAAGCGTAAAATTTGAGTGACAGTCATGAGGGTGGGGAAGCACAAGTCCCACTAGAAATGTTGGGAATTCAATGAGAGTAATCCAAGTGTTTGTTTGGCTCGTAGAGCACATCGGCTAGCAGTTAGCACATTTGCATCACGGTTGTGGGGTTTGATGCTCGAATCGGGGTTCCTGTGTTGATTTTTCAGTGTTTTTTTAATTTTTTTATTTCTCTGCATCCTATTCCAAGCGAGACATGAGACATCACAAGATCTGCCAAAACCCTTTCAAAATAAGAAAGTAGTAGGCTGGAGTAGTTCTGTCAAGGTGACATGACGAAGTGACACATCTCTTGCATGCTGGGGAAGAGTGAAGTTTAGCCTGGGTCGTTACGGAGAGTCTTTGGCGCATCATCTGTAAGCTGTGTATTTGTAAGGGTGATGGCATAAAATGAGATTGGAATGATATGAAACTTTCAATTTTAGCCGGTAATGACAAATGAATGTTTTGATTCCTGTCTGGAGAAATGGACGAGCCACAAAGTGAGAACAGGCCAGCCAAGGAATCCTTTCCAAAGTGTCTTTTAAGAAGTTGAAAGGGGGAGTTATGCGCGTGATCAAAGCCACGCCCCTCACCAACATGAGTGCGCATGAAACATAAACACAAGACGTTGTTAGCCACGGCTGCTACGTTGCTAGCATGACTCTACCACTTTTGAATGTTCAATATGGAGGACAATGATGTATGATTGAGGCTTTTTGGGGGTGGCGGGGGGGGGGTCATCATCACCCACCTGTCAATCCAGGCCAGCAGACTCTTGGCGGCGGCGATGAGCTCCACCACGGCAGTAAGGAAGTCATTGGAGGGCCGGTGGGCGCCGCTGCTGTGATAGGCGGGGTTCTTCCGGCGCTGCGACACGGCGCCGCTCAGGTCACGGTAGGCCAGCCTCATCCTGCCCACCAGCGTTTTCAGTTTGTCCGACTCCACGCCGTTGTTCTTCTCCGAGGGAAAGCAACGAAGAGCACAAAAGACTCATTTTGGATGGAAGAAGATGGAAAACCGCTGCCAAGTAGTCAGGGCGTGTCACTTTTTGCTATCGTCTAGTGCTATTCTAATCGGATCATTACTGGGTACTTTCAGAGAGTCCTTTCCTGTCGAGTGCAATATTTCTTGTGATGTAAAAGAGATTTGGGTGGGTTTTTTTTTCGATCTGTAAGAAAACATTTGCCTTCCCGTCAACCACGACGATGGCGTACCAACGCACAGAGCAGATCGACGGCCTCCATCATGAGCTCCTGATGGCCCACCCTGAGCACGCCCAGCGCACTCAGTTCCTGGTGCGTCATCTTCAGAAGCTTCTCGCCATCCACCTGCTGCCACCTGAAGGCCGGGAGGTACTGCTGCAGGCTGTCGTCCAGACCTCAATGACAAAAAGAAAATAAATAAATACATACATTTAAAAAAAAACAAGGTAAGGCCGAGAGTCAACATTTGTCAGTCGATATTTTTGATAAGTAGGTGATTATGAAGTCACGATTATGGAGACAATTTGATTTGTGTCACGGGAATAAGAAAACATCCAGTCGTCTGTCCACCCATCATTCAATTCTTCCATTCATTGACCTACATAGCAAAACACACAAAAGGCTGAAAATGTTCCTCGTGGGGACCAAAAGCCAAAAGTGATCCCTTTGAAGCCAAGTGACCTGATGTAACCTTTAGGGAGGCTTCGCCTGGTGAGGTGGCGCCACCGCATCTCCAACCCTCAACTTTAACCCCTGACAAACAAGGCGGCAGCAGATAATAACCGGTCAACCCACACTGAAGCTCATCAGTGCCTTCGTCGCCTTCCACAAGGCTTCTTTCTTTTCACAGGCATGCGAATGTGAAAATCTTGCCTGGTTCGTCACGGGAATTCAAGTTGCTATTTACGCGTTTGAAAAATCGCGAGAATGCCGACTGTGCTTTTGTGAACTAGCTCCTTTCTGCTTATCGCTTTGTTGTTTGGGTAAGCTAGCACGAATCAAATGGAATTGAATCGAGAAAATGGCGAAGCTCTTCTCGGAACTGAACCAAGTTCAAAGTTTGTGTGAGTGGCACCGAAAGTAGAACAAACAAACAAACAAACAAACAAACAAAGGTGGCTTGGGTGGGCAGCAAATGGCAGCTGCGAGGTGGTTATAGGACGCCGGACACTCTCCCGCTTGGACGCCAACAAATGGCCGACAGTCATTCACTCAGCGGGAGGGCTAGCGAGAAACATTCCCACCAAACAAAGTGCTGATGGGGTACTTCTGTGGTTGGGCCCGTCGCAACTCTGACCCCGAGAACAACAACTGGCACATCATAGCCAACAACAAACTTTGCTCCCGTTGAAAGATGACTTGAAGCCGACGACAACTTGGCAACATGTTTTGTTTGTGGATGGTGTTTTGAAGAAAATTTCAATTCATGCATATCATGTAGTTATACCAATTCATAGCCAACAACAAACTTTGCTCCCGTTGAAAGATGACTTGAAGCCGACGACAACTTGGCAACATGTTTTGTTTGTGGATGGTGTTTTGAAGAAAAAGTTCAATTCATGCATATCGTGTAGTTATACCAAAATGAAGGGATTGTCATTGTTGGTTGCTCCTAAAACATTTTGTGGAAAACCAAAAACGGAGAGGTGTCATTTCGCCCTGCGAGGACTGAGCGCTTTCACTTTTTGCGCAAGTATCGGCGGCTGGTATTGGCTGCCTCCGCGAGTACCCGATTCCTTAAAATAAGCTTTTTATTGGTCCTCGCCCATCCCAAGCTCGAACGCTACAACTGAGTACCACACATTGAGCAAATATCTTCAAACATCACTGTCGTGTATTTCAAAAGACATCTCGGACTTGGTTTTGCAGGGTCATCATTCATTCACGTTCCTTTAGCAGGACGATTAATAGAGCAGAAAGACAACAACAAAGTGTCCGCTCAGGCACGTGAGCAAAGAGCAGAAGCTCTTCGCCACGCCAGTTAATCATTGAGTGAAGATCAACAACATCTCGTTCAACTGAAACGGACACTCGCAGACACACACACTCATGGGTTAGTCGTAACCTGCATTCGCTCACCAGTCCTGACCGACTTCCTGCAGCGTTGACCAAACAACAACAACAACAAACCACATTCAAGAGGAATTTCCTCTCTCCTCTTTCCTCGAGGGCGGCATTCATCTTGGCAAGCAGGAAGTGCAATTGTCTGTGCAACACACACACACACACACACACACGCACACACGCACACACACTTGCGTCGGCCCTAAATTCTCAACTGGAAACGTTTCTCTTTCTGTTGCTAATTTACACTCGCGCGGCGACCTGCTTGGCTGCTGCTCTGGGCGTCGCGCAAACTGCTGATGTGCTGAGATTTTCTGGCACGCCATCCGTGTACCACAACGTGGCTGTGCACGCGCGCACGCGCGTGTGTGAAATAAATGGAGGGCTACTAAATGAACGGTCCTTTCTCGGAGACATTCATCTTACCGTGGCGGGAGAGATGGGCGAGTCCAAAATATTTATTTCGCTCATCAATCAGCGAGGACGGGGAAGAAAAGTGCGTGTGCGTGCAGTGTGTACAAAAAGAACAGCAGGTAGAGCTGAAGGCCACTTTTAGTGGCGTGGCTCGAATTGTTGCTCCTGTGTGTGTGTGTGTGTGTGTGTGTGTGTGTGTGTG